>NC_041046.1:2758560-2936570 GCF_900634775.1 Gouania willdenowi
TAAATAAAGGAAATAATAAGATTTCTCCTTCATAAATAAGAGATAGCAAAGAAAAACAAAGCAAAAATTTAAATAAATAAATAATATTATTTATTCATTTGGTTAAACTTGTTTGGCTTTTCACATCTCCATGTCTCCCAATTGTATGCATTCATCTTGGGAAGACATCTAGTCACGCTCCACACTTTTCCGTCTGACTTGCATGTCCTTGTAAACAGTGGTTCTCAAAATGTTGCTTCTCACCAGGTATCAGCGTACCTCTAGTAGTAGACGTACCACAGTTTGAGAATCACTGCAAGCTACGCTTCTCCTTGCTCCAGGAAAGGAGAATCGAATTAATACTTCCTGCTTTTCTTTCAGCCTCCCATTTTCCCACTCACGTGTGAATGGGCTACAGATAACTTTGAGCTCGGCATGGCTAAAAGCTCACTAACCCACTCCTAACCATTGTGTAATCACACAATGGTTAGGAGCAGCACCTTTTAGCTCTCCGATCCCGACCTCTGACCTGTTTTTGCCTTCCTGGAAGCTATAACTGAGTGCCAAAGCCATACTAACTATTCATTTAGTTAGTTAACTAATCCTAACACCCCTTCTCTTTAAACTAGTTTTATTTTATTTTATTTTTTTAAAATTTTGTTTGTTTTGTTTTTGTTTTCCCCTCTTTTCCTCTGAGGTGTATTCCATAAAGGAGGGTCAACAAACTCTGAGTCTATCCATAAACTCTGGGTCAACATACCCAGCGATGGGAAACTCTGGGTTTCGGATTCCATTACAGCTGGTATGAAGTCGGTCAATCAAGCCTGAGTATGTAAACCTTGGGTTACTTTTGTGCACATGCGCCATCATCAATGGATCAGAGATGACTCGAGCCGCCATGACAACCAAACAGAAGAGCGTGATTTATTCACCCTAATGGGTGAAATAAGCCTGTGTTTGAGGAATATGAGCCTGTTCTAAAGGTGCGTTCAGTCTTCAGTGACTATAGTGGCTTAAATCACCCGTAATTAGTCACACTTTTTGGTCGCTTCATCACTTTATTGCTCCAGTAACGTAACGAGCGGTGAATAATATGAATAAAATGTGTTTGAGGAGATGTGGCAGCAGCATTGGATGGCTGCATAGAGAGCCCTCCCGTTACACTGGCTATAAAAACAGTGACTGCCGCTTGATATTGTATCAATTATATTGATTTTTAATGTAATATTGTCACCGAGTCATCTCAACGTCCTAAAAAATGTCATTCATAATCAATTAGATTATGGTTTCCATACGTGGGTATCACAGGGTCCGAATACGTACCACTCATTAACAGATAGGGGTATAATGAAATACTTTCAAACCCTCAAGAATAATCATAAGCTGAAAAAACAAGATTTTTTTCAGATATCTGCAGTTGCGTAACTACATGAATCAGGAAATTCTCCACAGGTTTGATGTACAGGAGCCTGTGCTTAATGAAATATTAACATCATACAAAGCAAAACCTAAAGAAGGAATGATTTCTAGACTTTACAAAGGTTTCATGAGCAAAAAGCCACATTCAACCTAGTACTTTAAAGCTAAGTGGGAAAACGATGGTAATTACTATGGCAGATGAAGAATGGCAGGGTTACTGTGCATCATTGTGGACATGCACAAACTCTTGTACATGGAGAGAATTTGGTTTGAAGTGTTTGATTAGATTTTTATTACTCCAAAATAGAAGATCCGTGGTGGTGGGGAGGAGTCTAGGTGTTGGAGGCAATGTGGTGATCAAGAAGCCAATCATTGGCATACATTTTGGGACTGCCCGATTATAAAACAATTCTGGAAGGATATTCACAAGAATATTGAATTAATATTTAATGAGGATATACCCTTTCAATTTTCTACTTTGGTACTGGGTAAGACCCAATTAAAATCCAACAATAAATATTTATTCCAATTGTTAATAACTGCTGCCAAAAAAGTGGTGACCCGACACTGGCTCCTTCCTACCTCACCTCGCCTGGAAAACTGGACATTTTCAATTTGCCTGCAAATGAAATTTTTAAAAATATGGTCAAAGTGGACTTTCTAGGTCAATGCATCACAACAATTGGAAGTGTTGAATGTTGACGATCTGTAACTAAGATAGTGATTATCATGGTGATTTTCTTTTGTTTCATTTCTTTTTTTGTCACTACTATACTATGTTCCCTGCTATAAAAGTGCATCCCTTGTTTCTTGTTCATGAGAATGGAAAACTCTGTGGTCGCAGACTGCTAATTCTGTGACTTAAGAGAATGTCATTGCAACAACTGTATTTTTTCTCAACATTTAAAAATAAAGCTTTGAAACACACACATAAAATCAAGAACCATTGGATAAATTGATATTATTAAAAAAAACATGTACTAATAGTCACATCATCCAACTTATTAAAAGATCAATAGCTACTAACATTGGAATTCATCATACAGAGAAATAAACAAGCAGAGTGTGCCTGGTTGGTGAGAGGCCCTGTATCTACAATAAAGTTAAAGAAGTTTGCTTCAAAATCCTACATAACATAGATCCGGCCAAAAAAACATTGGAAAGATTTAAATTAGATATTGATTACTGTCTTAGCTCGCGGGACTTTATAACGGTAGGGGATCTAAAACTGTCGTACTCACACAAGAATTCCCCCTCTACCTTATCACCGAAGCTGGCTGCCCATCCCTTATTATTGTTATCTAATAAGAAATAGGACTAATTGTACCTCCTCCTTTAGGAAGTCTATGAGTAGTCTCGCTATTTTTTGGGATTGATATTAAGACCCATCCAGTACAGGTCAAGGCTGGAAACAACTCTTTTTTACAACAGCATGAGTTAGCCCACCCCTGGCTCCCCCATAATAGAGGATGCCGAGGGTAGGCCTACTTACCAGGGGTCTAGAGGTGTGTCTCTCAACCCAGGAGTCGTCTCAGATGTGGGTGTTTGCAGGTTGATTTAATCAAGAAGGCTTCTTAATAGTTAATGAATTTTATTAAAGGTTTACAAAAATCAAAAAGTCAATTAAAAAGTTTCAAAGTATCAAAGTCCTAAACTATCAGCCGATAGAGAAAGACAGGGGCCTCACGGACAACTAGAATGTCCGTCTAAGAGAGGCCCCCCAAACACAGTAATCAGTGATATATATATAGCCTGAAGCATGGTGCGATAATGTGTCATATTACTGGTCCTGACCACCTAAGCGAATACGAAAAGAGAACAAAAGTTCATATTGATGTCAAGGCTCTGCTGGCGTAGCAGTAGCAGGTGCTCGAGCTCACCCAGATGTCATGGCATACGGAAGTACAAAAGTTCATACTGATGTCAAGGCTCTGCTGGCGTAGCAGTAGCAGGTGCTCGAGCTCACCCAGATGTCATGGCATACGGAAGTACAAAAGTTCATACAGATGTCATGGTTCAGCTGGAGTACAAAATGTTACTTAAAGGTGGTTTCCATCTGTTCGTGTGGTTAATACTTAATGCATCCTGTTTAACCAACACCTCGAGGTGTTAGTTCTTCTTTCGAAAAACAGAAGTATCAGTATCTGATGGTCACATTTAAGGTCACATTTACTTGTGTCACATAAAAGTCACATTGTCTCTAGCTTTTCTTGTGTTTATAACAAATAGCAGTTAACAGGTGTGACCGTCAGGACAGGCAGATAGCTGTAATGGTTAAATAAGCATTTCTTTGCTAAATAATGAATGAATGATTAATACACACCATACAACAATTACAAATGTGATTTCTGCCATATGAAAACAGAAACCATTATCCACCTGTTCTATCACTGGTGCAGTAAAAATATCTGGTGGGAGCCTATGCAAACGCCACGTGCTCGTCAGTGACCAGGGACCCTTGTCATGTCGTAGGCATACCCCTGCGCATTCCGAAAATGTATAGTTGATGGTACTCAAAAAGGGGGAAACATTGTTATTGGGCTAGAATATTATTCTTTTTCTTTCTTCTTTGTTTCCTGTTGTCGGAACCAACTCACCTACAGTCTTGATGTGGAGAAAGCTTTCGACTCCGTAAGCTGGTGCTTTCTGTACAGAGCCACATTGCATCCTTGCCTCTCGATAGTCGAGATGCAGAGTCTCAAAAGTTCAAACAAAATTCAATTGCGCGCTTTTCTAATTTCTGGCTATTTCCAATTTTAAAAATGCAAAAATCTGACGCGCCAGCGCCCCCAAGTGCGCCAAAAATGCATTACGAGATAGGAATTGCCAAGTAAAAAAACATTATTTAGACCACGCCAAAAAAAACACAGGAAGTCTAGAATCTTGAATTGAAAATTGCAAACTTGCTTTTTTCGCCCTAAGTTGTATTTTAACACATTTCTCCTAGGGCACTTCTTTGATGGGGTTTAAAATCGTAGGAGATCTGGAGAAGCGGGACACCGAAAGCTATCCATGGATTTTTGATAACTTTTGCGGTGTTTGCGGGCAGAGCTGTGAATTTTGGGCAAAAATTACAAAATATAAAATTTTTAGAAAATGCTCCAATTTGCACATACAAGCTCCGATTTGCTTCAAATCCTAAACCAGCTCAATGTGGAAAAATGGACATTGACATGTTGGAGCTCCCTACAGAGTGAAGAGAATTTAATATGGGACAAAAGTTCTATTTTAACGCACTCCTCCTAGGGTGTTTCACCGACAGGGCTCAAAGTTGCTGGAGATCATCTAGAGAAGTGGGACACCGAAAGTTTTTGATAACTTTTATGGTGTTTGCACGGCGGAGCCATGAATTTTGGCCTAATTTTTTTGAAAGTTGGATTTGCTTCAAATGTGAATCAGTCCTAAAACTCCCGGCCCTAAATCAGCTCAATGTGGAAATACGGATATCGCCACGTTAGCTCACCTTACAGAGTGAAGACAACATAATATGGGGAAAAAAAATTATCAAAAATAATTTATACTTTTAAATAACTTCTGTTTTGGCCTCTCGATCAAAATGAGATGCATGCTTTATTTTTTATTGTGCTATTTTGTATCAAGATTCTCTCCAGTTTGTGTTAATAGGAAATTGGCCAAATCTTGAAAAATTGTCAGCTAAAACTTTAACACACTCCTCCTGGAGCTACTACTACTATTACTACAACTACAACTTGGATGTGTTAGTACAACAACAAAAATCATGAATATGTCTAAGTTTATATCTCAATAGTACATTTCTGTCTAAACAAATAATGCATTGATGGTATAAAATTCACTGTTATATTATGTCTTTGTATGAGCTTTAGGCAGCAAATTGAAGGCAGCACAATGAAGGCGGTGCATCAAAGGAGGCGCAGATTGCTGAAGGCAGTGCAATTTTGTGAAGGCAGCACGGCAAAGCAGCATGGCGAAGGTGCCGCAACAAAGGCGACGCAGCGAGGGCCGCTTATCGCTGCTTGTGGCTATATTTCTTAGTTATTGTGTTATCTTTTGTTGTAATGTAAACTATTGTAAGTGCTAATTTGTGTTAAAAAGAGCTGATTTATCTGATGATCTCCACCCTGGATTTTGCAATCAGTTCTACGAGCTGCAGGCAGAATTTCAATAAAGAAAAAGAGTCAAAGATTTAAATGACGTGTACTCCCGATTATTCAAAAGCTCTCTTTTTTAGTGAGGTGTATTGACTGCTTAATATAATATTCATTTATGCTATATACCTTCTTACTTAAAAGCTGAGTATAGGCCTTCAACAGGTGGCCTTAAAACATATGTGGTTTGCAATCCTAGCCAGTTATTTCTGTAGCTCTGCTGTTGGGATGTTTATTGCTTGTCAATCATGGAATTTGCTTATTCTTGTGCTATTCTGCTGTGCATGGGGTTTTCCACCATAATAAACATTTGTTGTTTCCTTCTTTGCCTTAAAAGGTAAGCCTTTGGGGTCCACTTGTTGGGTTTCAAATTTGTCATCAGTCCATATATGTGATTGTAGGAGCTGGATTTCTTCAGAGCATGATTTGACCCCGATTGCTCTTATTGAACTGTTATCTCCAGTTCTCCTGTTTTTGCCTCAGAACATGATTTGACCTCTTTTGTTCCCCCAGGGATTTTGTCTCTGCCCTGGGTTTTGATTCTGCTCGTTTTAATAAACTTTGTATTATTTTGCAAGCCAGCTTCAATGAAGACTTTTTTCCACACTACACCTCTTTTTCATCATCCGCATCATCACCTGGGGAGACACGACAAACTCGATGTTGTTTAGCAGTGACTGCTACAATTGTTCTTCTGTGATCGTGGTGTCCCTGAGCTCATCCAACATCCTTGGTGGGTAAGTGAACTGGGTGTTTGGGGACACTGTGTTAACATGGAAATTGTGCAGTTTAAAAGAATTTGTGCATTGTGTGATGTTTGTGACAATGAAGAGTGGAATAGGTTTCGGCTAAATTATGTTGTTGAATTATGACAGGAATTTAATTATGGGATAATAAAAAATAGAAGCAAATTGTTAGGATAGTTTTGTTTTATAACAGGGAAATAAAGGCAATTTAATGGTTTTGTGGACTCAATATCCATGGAAGAATTGGGAATATGGCCATTTTCCCTATATTCTGTATGTCACTGAAGCAGGTTGGTCAATTAATCATGAAATATGCCAATAGGGGATTTGGAATTTAATTTGGTAAAGGTAAATTTTGAAATAAGAAAGATGAGAATAACTTGACTATGCAATTGTGGGGGGCGAAATTATTAGTTAGGCTTAATAATACATTTACTCATATATTTTAATCCTTAAGCCTTGGGTAACTTTCCATTGTCTGATTTTCATGTCTTCAACTTTTCTGGGTCAGACTGCCTTGTTCAGAGCAAACGATATCTCCCCAAAACAATAATAGCACAAGGACGCTCACACAGTCACATGTCACACATACACACGCCATACACATTCATTCACACACCCCTCCGTCTCTATGACAACCGGCAGATAACAGAACTGGTTGTTTAGACCCAAAGAAGCACCCTCTGTCCTCACCTCCTCCCTCTCTCTCTATCTCTATCTCCTGGGGGGAGGAGGGAGGGGGACTGAGGGGAATATACGTGTTGGATCAGAACTGTGTGGCACTCAATCATCGGACCTCCGGCCGGGACGGTCACTTCTTTTGTTCCATCTTGTACCTTTTTTTCTTAGTTTAGAATAAACTTTTTTTTATATAAAATCATCAATGCTTCTCCTGGACTCCATCATTCAACCAGAGCAATAAATCATGTCTCCAAATGAGGTCAACCGTAAATTCAGCCGTAACACAATGAATTCATGAGTTAAGATGATTATTTGTTGAGAAAAGATTTTGGAATTTACTCAACATAGTAGAAAATGAATGAGCCACCATGGGAAATAAAGCGCTGTTTATATGTTTTTGTGTGTCAATAGGAATGAATAGATACAATTGCTGGTCAATTGTATTTGTTTTTTCTGGTTTGTGTGTAATAAATATGTTGATTTGTTTGTCATGATTTGTATGTCATGTTTGTTGATGTAAGTTCAGTGTTTTGAATTATATATGATTTAATGCAAGAAGTGGGTCATTGGATATAAACCCAAATATTGCATGAGATAGATTTGGTTAAGGATTAAGAAATATGAGCCCTATAAATTATAGGGACTTTTGTTAGACTTTGGTGCTTTTTAAGAATACATTTTTGACGTAATGTTAAACATATCTTACTTATAATATAATAATTTAGTCCTGTTTAAGGTTGGTTTTAATGTCGACCTTGTTTGGGGCCGCTAGCCCTATGTTGGTCTGCCGTCCGCTGTGGCTGCTGCGCTGCTGCAGGTCTGTGTGTGTGTGTGTGTGTGTGTGTGTGTGTGTGTGTGTGTGTGTGTGTGTGTGTGTGTGTGTGTGTGTGTGTGTGTGTGTGTGTGTGTGTGTGCGTGCGCTTGTGTGTGTGTGTGAATGCGTGTGTGTGTGTGTGTGTGAATGTATGTGTGTGTGTGTCTTTTCTCCCTGTTACGCCTTGAATGACTGGTGGTGAAATGGCTGTTATAACTGACTTTAATGTAATTTGTGACTTGCTGGTGAAGTCATTATTCGGTGTTTGACAGCGCTGTGTGTTTGTTTCTGGATTCTGTGTGGCTGCTGCCACATTGACGCTCTGGTTTAAAGTTCTTAATAAATAAAAAGCGTTGTGTTGCAGGCCGAGGCCTTGGTTTTGATTTAGATTTTACACTTCTCGTAGTGTCTGAGACATGGAGCCGGCATCGGCCACGGTTGCATGCATTCTTTAATCCAGTGTTGCTGTTGGGGTTACAGTGTTATATTACTGGATTGATTTATAATAATGGATTAAATTAAATACAATATCAGCATTCATTTGATTGTGGTAAAATGCATTCCAGACAAAGGCCTGATTTAATGATGATAATGACAACAATAATATTAATAATGATAATATTCAAATCTGCTTTTGACTATTAAATAGCAATATGGTTGGATTAACGTCCGTTTTTTCTCCATTATGTGATCGCTTGTTTGCTTTGCCGGTTGATGGCATTGTTTGCTGAATAATGTTATTGTTCAGCGGTGTTTTATGTGTTTATGGATCTGTTTTATCTGTTGTTATGGTTTTATTTCATTGACGTGTATTTTACGTGTTGGACTTGTTCACGGCGTTCCGCTGCAGGGACCGGTGTGAACTGTCTCAGATTGGTCGCGTCTTTCTTTTTGTGTGTTCGTTGTGATTCTGTGGTTTGTTCCTCTGTTTTCTCGTGTGTGTTTTATGTGTAAGCTGTTTTGGTTGATTTGGCTCCGCTGTGAAGGTTGCGGGTGTTGTGGATGAAGTGGTAAACTGTGTATTTGCTGGTTGGAACTTGTTGTGATTCGTCTTTGCCGGAGGGCAGGTATCTTGGTTAAGTGCTTGAATGTGACATTAGAATATTAGTGAACGTAGAATAATTGCGAGTATGCCATGTTGTTTTGTTTTTTCTTTTAACTGTCTTGTCTTTTTGTCTTTGTGTCTGCTCGCTGTGTGTCACTCTATGCATGAATATGAGCAGCCCGGGATGCCGGGCTCGTGGTTTTGGTTGTTGGGACCTTGTTATCTGTGCTCTGACGTGGATGTTTACAATAAATGTGTCTTTTGGTTGAGCTGTTCTGGTTAGTGTTGTAGATGTAATCCGTTATGATGTGAATGTCGATTTGTTTCTCCGTTGTTTTTTAGCGTCTGTTAGTGCTCCGCAGATGTCACATCTCCGTTGTTAACTTTGTTACTGGACATTTGTTTGTTTTTGAGAGGTGGAGCTAGAGGTTACGTTGTGATGTGGATGGACTAAGGTCCGCCCAACGGGGGGGGATGATTAGTTGTGGTTAAATACCGTACATTTGGGAAACTGCATGCTTTAGTGGAAGCAATGTTGCTCTCTGCTGGTGACATGAAGTTAACATTTATATATAAATTGCTTGTTCATTTAAATACAGTTTATTCTTTAATATTTATGCATTATAATTAATCAAAATTATAATTGTTCTATAAATTTGAACTATGATTAAGATTTACAGAAATTTTTCAAGGTTTCATTTTTTTAGCTTTGGATTTACAGTTTAAATATGGTGATGACTGTTGTTATGAAACTGAATTTTTATTTTTATTTTTTATATAAGGAGTTGAGAGAGAGTGCCTGAATCGCAAATCCTACGGCACTGGTGGGTTTGACTTTGTGGATGACACGATACTCGAATTCCTGCCGAGATAAACTGGTGCATTTATTCATGACATTACTCAAATAGAACATTTGTCTTTGTTTATTTTTTCACACATTTATAACGACACATTACCTTACACAAATAATAAATACACAGTTTATTCACTTACATATGGCTTTACAGTAGTATATTTGATACATGAAAAGACTTGGCAGCGGACTGAATATTAAATTTGTTTACTTCATTGAGCGTCATTGATTAACAATCACTCATTGATTGATTAGCTTTGATAATTTAGGATTACTCATTTAATTGGTTTTCTGCGAGTTAGATAATCTGTTTAAACTATCAAGTGAATATAGTGAACAATAATTTCGGTGTCTTTGAGTTTACTTTGAGTGGGGACTGTCTAAGATATTGATATCATTCTAGTTTTGGAGACGATTTAAGGTTTGATCAGTTACTGTATATCATTACGATTTGAGTGGGTTTATTCTCACATCACTTCTTCTGCGGTTGGCAAAGTTTGGTGACCATAAATTGCCTACAGCATACAATTTTTCATTCGACTTTAGATTTACAGTAAAGGTAGAATTAAGAGAAGTTCTTTATAATGTCGAGTATGGATTCTAAAATCACAAAGGCTATCACACCTGTAGACTTGGTAATTAAGAACAATCCTCTTGTTCAGGATGTTGCTAAACATTCTGAAAAGTGGAATAAACGGTGGCCTTGCATCATGCAGCCATGGCCAGTTGAGGGTACTTTTAATCCAGATGTAGTTAACACCTTACAAGTCCTAGTGTCTACTTATAAAGCAAGTCAAAGGAAAGTAAAAAAGGGAAAGAAACGAAGTGAAGAAAAAAGACAAATTGAATTTGGCATACTGCAGCTCTTTGAGATCGTAGGGCAAAGTTTGTCCAAAATGACAAAAAGATACAAAGCATACGAGACATTAAGAAAAATGAGAAAACCACAAGCAAGTTGACAAAAAAAAACCAACGTGTCTTTCTCTCATGCAACATCAGCAAAGAAGCCACCACCATATGAAAAAGAAGTACGTTTCACTGATGTCTATGCTCAGCTGCCAATGATAACTCAAGAAGGCAACTATAACATTAAAGATGATGATGAACAAATAATAGAGATGAGCACTGCTAATACAAGCATAAAAATGTACCCAGCATCCAACACTTCGAAGAGAAGTCTCGCTTGAGTGGCTTAAGCAAACAACAGTTCAGACGTCTGGAAATAGGAGATGAGGCTGTGAGTGAACCCGACGAACCAATTGGAGGATATGATCCGGAAATCAGAAGAATGTTGGCAAAAGCAGAAAAAAGAGGAGATCAATCAACAAAGCAACTGATGTCAGACAAAGACAAGAATGACAGTGAAAAAGATGAAAGTGAAGAGGAAGTGGAAGGAGAAAAAATTCTCTAATGGAGTTTACCTACAAAAGAGAAGAAAAAGTCTCAAAAGTCAGACACCTGGAATTATGCACTACGTCCAAGAACAGAAAAGAAAGACAACAAAATGTGCCCAGTAATAGTCCGAGGACAAAATCTGGAGTACAAGCCATGGCAGAAAACTGACATGTCTGACATCCTCGAAAAATTACCGACGCTTCAAGATGGTGCTCAAAGCTGGATCTCAAAGCTGGAAGAGGTTCCCATTGCCTCTTTCCAACAGCCATCATTTGACCAACCACAAATATGGAGAGGAAGAGACCAAGCAAACTTTGAAAGAGGAAGAGGAGGATACTTCCAACAGTTACAAGGAGCATGTCATGGACAGAGGGGCCACTTTGCTCGTGATTGCTGCAGCTTCAGAGGACACTTCACAGGAGGTTTCAGGAATAGCTTCAGAGGAGGCTACAGAGGTCAACAGCAGTTAACCAGGGGACTAATAAATCCATTTAGGGGCCCGGCACCTGGTTTCTAGAGGTGCCCAGAGAAGTTGAAGGGGAGGTGCCAGCTGGTAGTGTCAGGGCCGGAGCATAGAGGTGAAAATAAACAATCAACCATTGGAAGTTATGGCTGATTGCGGAGCTGCTTTCACCTGTATTCGGCCAAAGGACGCTATACATCTTCTAATGTCTGGACAACTCATACGGACAATTGGGGTATGAGGACGTGAAACAGCTGATTCCACTCACAAAACCAAGCGAGCTCTGCCACAAAAATCAGAAGACCTCGTCAGTATACTGGATTGAAGATCTAGATCCAGAACTGCTAAAACCAGCCAACATGTGGGAAAAGTTCATTGTGGCAAACATGCCTGAC
Source organism: Gouania willdenowi (assembly GCF_900634775.1). Taxonomy (NCBI): domain Eukaryota; kingdom Metazoa; phylum Chordata; class Actinopteri; order Blenniiformes; family Gobiesocidae; genus Gouania; species Gouania willdenowi. Next base: position 2,770,478 of record NC_041046.1, read on the forward strand.
ACCAAGCTACCAGAGTATTCACATCATTGCACACTCAAATATTTCAAGAACACTGACCAAGCAAATCCAGAACAAAGGTTGAGTAATCAATCCAAACATGTTGAGCTGACTTTGTTCTGTATAATATTGGGACCACAAGGAGCAGCTATGAAGATAAACATTAACGATTAGTAGTTTATCTAGGTCAGATGATAACTCATGAACATAAAAACATCTCTGGAAGTCATTTAGAAGCTATTCGTACAGCACTAAAACCTAGAACAGTCAGGGAAATGAGGACATTTCTTGGTATCACAGACTTTTAGAGCAGGATGATGTTACCTTAGTGAGATGCGCTACGGTGAAGCCGGCTGAAAATTTGCCAACCCCAGAATATGGGGAACCACATGATTGTGTGGAAAAATCACGGGTTTAAGAAAACCGATGGTTCTCAGATCCAACATCATACACAGATACTGAAATTATTGCATGCAATGCTGAAGCCGAAAGAAATAGCTGTAGCTAAGTGTACAGCTCACAAACAGGACATGTCAATTAATTATGAAGGACTAATGTTAGTGCCTTCATACCTACTGGGCCTAATGATTCAGGAAGCCCATGGGTTAGCCCATGTGGCAAGGGGGAAATGGATTGTGGGCTCCGTACTTGCTAGAACAGATTGATTATGTCATAGGCAGATGTAAAATTTGCCTGGGAAAAATAATGTTCGAAGAGGTGTGTCAGTCCTACCTGGTCACATTCCAACTCCTGTAGGTCCTATTGGTGAATTGGTTATAGATTATGTTGACATGATAAAACCAGTTTTGGATACATTTTCACATTGACCTGGAGCATGTACAACCAAACGTAAAGATGCTCAGTCTGCTGCTTAGTTTTTGTGTCTTGAAGTTAAAAGCAGATGGGGATTACCCAATCCCATATCTTCAGACAACGGGAAAGAATTTGTGGATAAAACAGTAATTCTACAAACAATTAGGAATCAAACAATGCTTAGGAGCTGTCTATCACCCACAAAGCCAAGGTGTTTGTGAAAAAATGAATGTGTGGTAAAAAAAAAACTGCATTGTTAAAATCTGTTAGCACACAGGTCTTAATTGGGTTGAGGTACTTCCGCTAGCAATAATGGTATGTCGTTACAACTCCAACACTCCAAAGCAAAAAGGTCAATAACTAGTTACATCAATAATGACGGTAGAACAAAATATGTGCACTATTTTAGCTAGGGCTATAGCTAGTGGTATTAATGCATCGAAGATAGTATACAAATACAAATACAACAGTGATAGATATGAATGCTTCAATAACAGTGATGACAATAGCTTGTTCTGTAGTTTCTGATAATCATACAAGTGCGGTTGGGGAAACGAGTTCCACAACAAATAACCCAATGGCAACTTTTTCGGTGCCTACACAGCCTGAAGGTACAACACCTACACCAGACATTACATCCCAATTCATTACAAAGTTTATAACTACAACTCAGTCTAATGAACAGTTGAACGTTAGGTTGAATAATAGTGAGGACAGTTCTAAAAAGCCATTAGCCATGAGGAGGTTGAAAGGGACTGCGGTGAGACAGATAATGTGAATACATCACCAGTAATTGATGAGTATTCCGACGGTGATTTGTCACCAGAAGAAATGTCTCAAAATCTTCGCGTGCTAAAAAAAAAGCGAGAAACACAGTGGAAAGCCTTTGGGTTTGATGCCTCAGCGTTGAAAATTTCAGATACATGGGCAAGCAGAAATATGTGGTATCAGCAGATAACTCACTCTGTTAGAGAGACTACTGGGGTAAAGGGTCAGTTTTTAGTGAAAATTCCAACACCAAGCACGTGGGATTCAATTTTACAGTCAATACCTGAACCTTTGCTGGCCATGCCACCAATTGTGATTGGCAATAGCCAATCACAATTGGTGGCATGGCTGCGGGTCTTTACAAAGCAAATGCGATACTGATAATTTGGCGGAAATAGCTGATTGCCTGTTCACCCTGTTATGGCAATTATTATATTCATCATCATATCGTCAAATGTGTGTTCAGGTGTACAATTTGCCATGTTTTAATACATGATGACTGCATTACTCTTTGCACTTTTGATCAGCTGAGTCATGTTAGATTAAACTGTACAGATCGTATTGTATCCACAGTGCAACACAGAGTCTCTGCTGAAGGCCAAACACAAACTCACATGCAGATATACACGCACACACACTATCAAGGACAGATAAGAGTGGCGCCCAACCTTCCTCATAATATACACGTCTTCATCATCCTCAAACGTTTCCACTGTTGGGCATCTGACCCCCTCCTTCTCCTCACCTCAGGGTGGAACTTTTTCTGTTATCTGTATAAAAGCTTAAACTGTGAAACTGTTAGTTAGTGGGTCTTGCTTTTTGCTCTGCCAGGAGCCTTTTGACCATCCTTGTTGGGGCCTGCCTTTCATTCTACAGGATGGAAGCTTCTTTTTTTACTCCTTTTTTATTTAATTTTATAATAAATCTTTTTTATAAAATCATCATGCTTCGACTGGACTCCATCATTCAACCAGAGCAATAAATCATGTCTCCAAATGAGGTGAACCGCAAATTTGCCGTGACAACCCGCAAAAACTCACATCACTACAATTGTTCTTCGTTAGTGGAACGACAGTATTTGAATATTCTTGAATATTTTGAAGATATTGCAGGTTCTGGGAGCTGCTCTTCTATCACTTTGTGTGATGTTCTGTTGTTGTACATTGGTACTGACCTTTGCTAAAGCTATGATATTGAGATGGGTAGGAGTTGTACTGCTAGGAGAAAATGTTCAGATGCCGTTACTAACTGGAGTTGATTATGATACAGATGAGGAGGAGGCAGTAGTGGTTGATGAGATAGTGGAGACTTATCCATTTTGATTGGTTACACCATTTCCTGAACGCCATTTTAACCAAGAGTTTTCTTGGTTAAAGGGGGGAACAGAAATAAAAATGGAGTCACGTATTAACAATGCATTAATTATGTGTTGTGTGTTAAACATTAATCAAAAAAGTAAAAAAGAAAACAAACAGAAAGAAAATAATTGATTTTGCAAGATACTGGTCAGATGTTTTTTTACCTTCCAGAACAAGTGTGGGAGTGATGGGGCTAGATGATTCTACCTGCCTAAACGAACTGACACCTCAAAGATGGACACTCCTGTAATAGACACTGAAGGACAAAAACATGGATGGCAGTCCCCCAACGAAGCTGTCATGAACTGTGCTACTAAACGATAAGCTGATGCTGCCAAAGGAAAATCAACAACAGGAATTGTCCAATGTACTGTTCTGATGCACCGAAACCTCCTTCCAGAAGGGAGAGGTTGAAACAGTTTATGACCGGGGTGGGAGGGGTCGGCCACAATCTTTCCTGCACGCCTCAATATCCTGGAGGCGTACAGGTCCTGGAGGGAGGGCAGATTGCAGCCGATGACCTCTGCAGATTGGATGATACGCTGCAGTCTGGCCTTGTCCTTGGCAGTAGCTGCAGCATACCAGATGGTGATGGAGGAGCAGAGGATGGACTGGATGATGGAGCTGTAGAAGTTCACCATCATCTTTGTTGGCAGACTGAACTTCTTCAGCTGCCGCAGGAAGTACATCCTCTGCTGAGCTTTTTTGATAACTTGAGGTCCTGAGTGATGATGGTCCCCAGGAAGCAGAAGTACTCCACAGAGCTCACTGTAGAGTCTCCTAGGGTGAGGGGGGTGAGGGGGGCTGGGTTCTTCCTGAAGTCTGCTATCATCTCCACTGTCTTTAAAGCGTTGAGCTCCAGGTTGTTCTGGCTGCACCAGGACACCAGCCGGTCTGTCTCCCACCTGTAGTCAGACACGTCTCCATCAGAGATGAGACCGATGATGGTCGTGTCGTCTGCAAATTCAGGAGTTTGACCGACTGGTGAGAGGAGGTGCAGCTGTTGGTGTACAGGGAGAAGAGCAGAGGAAAAAGAACACAGCCCTGAGGAGATCCAGTGCTGATGGTCCGGGGAGCAGAGATGGTTTTTCCCAGCTTCACGTGCTGCTGTGATCCACTTGCAGGTGGAGTCTGGCACGTTCAGCTGGGAAAGCTTGTCCTGAAGGAGAGCTGGGATTATAGTGTTGAAAGCAGAGCTGAAGTCCACAAAGAGGATCCTGGCGTAGGAGCCTGGGGAGTCCAGGTGCTGGAGGATGAAGTGGAGAGCCAGGTTTACAGCATCGTCTACAGACCTGTTGGATCTATAGGCAAACTGCAGGGGGTCCAGGTGGGGGTCGGTGATGTCCTTGATGTGGGAGAGCATGAGGCGTTCAAAGGACTTCATGACCACAGATGTCAGAGCGATGGGTCTGTAGTCATTAAGTCCTGTGATCCTCAGCTTTTTAGGAACAGGACCGATGGTGGAGGCCTTAAAACAGGCTGGTACGGTGCATGTCTCCAGTGAGGTGTTAAAAATGTCTGTGAACACTGGAGACAGCTGATCAGCACAGTGCTTTAAGGTGGAAGGAGAGACAGAGTCCGGTCCACAAGCCTTACGGGGGTTTTGTCTCCTGAAAAGTCTATTCACATCTCTCTCTTTGATGGAGAAAGGTGTCTCTGTGGGAGGGGGGGAGGAGGGGGGGAAGATAGGGGAGAGAGCCTCTGTAAGCAGCTGTGGTGAGACTGTAGCTTTGATGTGGGGGGTGAAGGTGTTGGAGTGAGGCTGGTCAGAGGTGTGAGGGGGGATGGAGTCAGGTCTGTCCCATTGTCTTTCAAATCTACAATAGAAGTTATTCAGACTGTTGGCCAGGCAGAGGTCGTTAGCAGCAGCAGGGGCTCTGGGCTTGTAGTTTGTAATTTGCCTGAGCCCTCTCCAGACAGAAGCCGAGTCATTCGCAGAGAACTGATGTTGTAGCTTCTCTGAGTACCTGCTTTCCAAACGTGTACTTCGACTCTCTGTACCTGGCTCTGTCTCCACCCCTGAAAGCGACCTCTTTGTCTGCCCTCAGCCCTCTGAGCTTAGCTGTGAACCAGGGTTTGTCATTGTTATAACTCACCCTGGTCTTTGATGGAATGCAGCTGTCCTCACAGAAGCTGATGTAGGACGTCACAGCGTCTGTAAACTCATCCAGAGAACTGTTCGCAGACCTGAAAACATCCCAGTCAGTACAGTCCAAACACTCCTGGAGTTTCTCCACTGCTTCACTGGTCCACTGTTTAGATTCCTTCACCACAGGTTTACAGAGCTTCAGCCTCTGTCTGTATGAAGGAATCAGGTGGACCATCAAATGGTCCGATAGGCCCAGTGCAGCACGGGAAATGGCGTGATAAGCACTGCTTAGTGTGGTGTAACAGTGATCCAGTGTCTTCTCCTCACTGGTCGGACATTTAATTAATTGTCTATATTTGGGGAGCTGGTGTGAGAGGTCTCCTTTATTAAAGTCACCAAGCACAATGATATGATATGTGTCCTACATGTTTGTGATGTTTATTATATAGGAATATGCTTGTTACAATGTATTCTACCTCATTAATGATTTTTACCTTATACTAGATATTTTAACAAATACACATTTCAGAGTTTGCTAGATAGTTAAAGTGCTTATGTTGGGACCTCAGGTATTGTGATTTTTTCCCAGTTTTTATTTGCAGGGCCAGTGGGGCTTAGGCAAGGAAAGGCTCACTGTGAGGTGCGATGGGGCGACCAGACCCCACAGTGGGTACCTTTTGTTTGTTTCTGAGGTTCTCAATGTGTGTACTTTATATAAATGCACGTAGACATTTATGTTTTTCTTTCCAAGTAATAACAAATCAACTAAATTAGAGTTAAGTAAGGAGTTAAAGACTGATAAATATAAGAGAAAATAAGGCATTAATTAAATAATAATAGTTTTCTCATTTTGATTGGTTAGAGATTTATTAAAATTGGCATAGGATGATATTTGAAAGGATCCTTTCCCCATTGAAATATTACAGTATGAATAAGGCTGAACATGATAAGGGGTTGCCATAACTTTTAAGACAGTTTATAACATGCTTTGATATCTGTTTTTTCGAGACTGACTGGCCTCGAAAAGGGGGGAATGAGGTGTATTGACTGCTTAATATGTTATTCATTTATGCTATAAACCTTCTTACTTAAAAGCTGAGTATAGGCCTTCAACAGGTGGCCTTAAAACATATGTGGTTTGCAATCCTAGCCAGTTATTTCTGTAGCTCTGCTGTTGGGATGTTTATTGCTTGTCAATCGTGGGGTTTGCTTATTCTTGTGCTATTCTGCTGTGCATGGGGTTTTTCCACCGTAATGAACATTTGTTGTTTCCTTCTTTGCCTTAAAAGGTAAGGCTTTGGGGTCCACCTGTTGGGTTTCAAATTTCTCATCAGTCCATACAGTATATGTGATTGTAGGAGCTGGATTTCTTCAGAGCATGATTTGACCCCGGTTGCTCTCATTGAACTGTTATCTCCAGTTCTCATGTTTTTGCCTCAGAACATGATTTGACCTCCTTTGTTCCCCCAGGGATTTTGTCTCTGCCCTGGGTTTTGATTCTGCTTGTTTTAATGAACTTTGTATTATTTTGCAAGCCAGCTTCAATGAAGACTTTTTTCCACACTACACCTCTTTTTCATCATCCTGATATATCCTGAGTCTGGAAGAGTACAGACGTGTTTCAGAGGCTCTCCAGGAGTGCAATACTCCTGTCTGATAACACAACCTTGGAAATTAACAGCGAGCAGCGAACAGCTGCATCTGAAGAGAGCCAAAGAAAACCTGAGCCTGGGAAAACTGGGCCCAGATCATGACTGGAATAAAAAAACCAACAGGTCAACTGGCACCACCGGATCCACCAGAACCTGATCCGGCTTTGGAAGAGCTTAAGGAAATGAGAGATGATCTATCTACGAAGATAGACTCGATGGAGAAGGCGATGGAGTCCATGAGGAATGCCCTGGAGAAATCATTGAAAACCGTGGAGAGTGACATCAGGGTATTGAAAGAAGAAAATGTAAAGAATGTTGAAAAGATAAAAATGCTGATTGCGAGGGTTGAAGATCTGGAAAGAAAAGAAAAAGAAAAGGATGTCATCATCACGGGCCTAAAGATTAGGCCAAAGAGCTACGCCAGTGCGACAAGACAAACAGAGGAACCGACCACCGAAGACACAAAATCGATTGAAGAACAGGTGATTGATTACCTGGACTCGAAAGGCATTGACAACATCAACTACTGCCAGCTGCTGCCAAAACGCAAAGATGCCAGAGATGTGAAAATTACATTTACCAACGTGAAATTTAATCATGAAGCAAGGCAGAAAGCTGAAGGGAATGATGGTGTTTATGAACGAGAACCTGACGAAGCAGAATGCAAGTATCGCATGGAAGGCACGACAACTGAAAAAGGGAAGAAAAATTGTGAATACTTGGAACAGAGGCTGCAGGATATACATTACACCCCCAGGAGAAGAAAATGGAAAACCCATTCTAATCGAAAGGATGGAAGACCTGGAAAAAATACGAATGAGGTACCTAAGCGACAAGAACACTGATAGAAACTATGGATATGGATATCACTAAAAATCATTCACAACATTAACATCAATAACGAGAGATTAATCAAGTGGACGAAGTGGACCCAAACAACTTTTTACACTGGAAACTAGACATGAACTGTTATTACTATACGGAGACTGAATTCAAAGTGGAAACAAAAAAGGAAAAAGGTCTGTCACTTATTCATTGTAATTGTCGAAGTATGTATGCAAATTTTGAAGACATTAAGGATTACATCTCTACATTGTATAGGTTTGACATAATAGCACTGTCAGAAACTTGGCTTAAAGAAAAAAAAGACATGGAGTTTATGATAAAAGGCTATAAATTTGGCTATAAAAACAGATTACATAAGCCAGGAGGTGGGGTGGCACTATTCATAAAACAAAATATTGAGATGGAGATTATAGAATCGATGAGTTTAACCGTGGAAGGAGTGATGGAATGTATAACTGTCAAAATTACAAGTCCAGAGGGACAGAAGATAATAATCTGTTGTTTGTATCATGCACCTGACTGTAAAATAGACATATTTAATGAGAAACTAACTAAAATGATAGAAAAAACTAAATTTAAGAGATTACTGATATGTGGAGACTTCAACATAAACATTTTAATCCTTTTAAAAAATACACACATTGAAGACTTTACTAATTACATGTACACAAATGGATTAAAACCTCTCATAACGAAACCAACCAGAATTAATAAACACAGCTCTACACTGACAGACAACATCTTCACAAACATACAAAACTCAGATCTAACGAGTGGTATATTAATAAATGACATCTCTGATCATTTACCAATATTTACGATACTTAACACTAACAAGAAGATGAACCTTGAAAATCATAACTCATTGACATACAGAAGACTGGAAGGAGAAAAACAACTAGAAAACTTTAAACAACAGATAAAAAGAGAGACGTGGGAGAAGACGTGAACGTAGCATATGACACATTTACAGACACAATAACAACAATATACGATAAATGCTGCCCTTTGAAACAAATAACAATCAAAAGTAAAACAAACAATGTACCATGGATTAAAAAGAAAATAGCCAACGTATGCAAAAAGAAAAACACATTATATAAAAAATATATTACAGAAAAAACATTGAAAGCAGAAGTATGTTATAAAAAATACAGAAACAAAGTCAATAATTTACTAAGAGAAAAAAAAGAGAATATTATGAAAAACAATTAAAAGAGAATAAAAACAAAAACAAAAAAATTGTGGGGAATTATAAACTCCATAACCATGCGTAAAAGCGAAGAAAAAAATGCAGACCACTTTATAATAAACAACGTAAAAGAATACAATAAAAACATAATAGCACAAGAACTCAACAGGTTTTTCATAAATATTGGAAAAGACACAGAAAAAGGGATCAATCAACAACCAACACTTAAATGGAACCATTTTGACAATGAGAAGAAAGACATTGATAAGTATTTCATACTTGAAGAAGTAACAGAAGCAGAGGTGGATAGAATAATTACAACCTGTACTTCAAAAAAATGCAGAGACGTTAATAATCTAACTATGAGTCTCATAAAAACCATAACAGTTGAAATAACCCCGCCACTAACACATATAAGTAATCTTTCATTCAAGAATGGTGTTTTCCCAGACAAAATGAAAATTGCAAAAATCAGACCGATTTACAAGGGTGGAGAGAAATGGAATTTCACTAATTATCGACCTATATCAATATTACCACAATTATCGAAAATTCTGGAAAAACTCTTCATGAAAAGACTCAACAAATTTATAGAAGACAATAATATACTACATGAAGGACAATATGGGTTTAGAAAAGGACGATCAACAGCATTGGCTATAATTGACACCACGGAGAATATAAGAGAAGCATTAGAAAAAAAAACTATTTGTATTTGGAATTTTTCTGGACCTAAAAAAGCCTTTGACACAATTAATCATGATATTCTAGAACAAAAACTTCAAAATTACGGAATAAAGCACAACACCTTGAAATGGATTAAAAGCTATATGACAAATAGGAGACAGTATGTTGACTTCGAAGAACACACATCAAAATGCCAACCATACAATGTGGTGTTCCACAGGGTTCAATTTTAGGGCCAAAACTGTTCATTTTATACATAAACGACATTTTCAAAGTCTCAAATTGCCTCAAACTAATGTTGTTTGCAGACGATACAACCATCCTATGCTCAGGTAAAGACATTAAAACTTTAATAGAGTCAACAAATGAAGAGTTATCAAAAATCCAGACATGGTAAATAAACTAGCCATAAACGTCAGCAAAACAAAATTCATCAATTTTGGAAAGAAAAAAATAATAGGAGATATAAGACTGAAACTAAACATGGAAATAATAGAACAAGTAAAAGAATATAGGGTACTAGGAGTGTGGATGGACGACAAGTGACGTGGAAAAAACATATACAAATAGTTAAAAACAAAGTTGCTAAAAGCAGTTACATCCTATGGAAGCTTCAACAAATTCTACATACCAAATCACTTAAAACAATCTATTCTTCACTCATACCATCGCATTTAAATTACTGCTCCGAAATATGGGGAAATAACTACAAAATGTATCTTGAACCATTATTTAAACAACAAAAAAAGCTATAAGAATTTTACATAAAGCACCACACAACGCGCACACAAAACAAATTATTTGAGAAGGCAAAATACCTAAAACTGCAAGAAATAATACACTACAACACAAATACACGCATTTAGGGCTTCATTTAAAAAACTACCACATCAAATACAAAAACGTTTCACATACAATCAAAATTCCTATGACTTCAGACATAATGTGTTTGGACTAGACAGGGTCAAATCGAACGTTGGGAAACATAATACTGTGTACAGAGCCATGAACCTCTGTGTCCTTGATGCAGAGACACAACAATCTGTAAATTTGACAAGATTTAAGGAGAAGACGCGGAGGATATTCCTACACGTATACAGGTCCCAAGACAACTCTTCATCGAAGAACACAGCGACGACATGGAACTCATCAACTGGTCATTGAGCGCCATCGACTCAATCTTCACGACGAGGCGATCACTACAGCACGAACCAGCTTGTCCAAAGGACACATACCCAAGTGGATATGTCATGGATGCACGGGGGAGAAGCCAGATGCTCTGTCTCTCCCTGCTGTCAGTGGAAGATGTGGAGGACATCTATCTGCTAGGGGTCATGATCTTTGGCCTGCTAATGATGGGGGTATGTGTATGTGCCTTTCTGATGTATCGTATGCTGAGGCGACTTTCCGAGGATATGAAGGTACTTCGAAAAAAGAAGAACTTTTCATTTGGAGAGTTGGAGGAACGTAAACAACGACTGGAAAAGAAAGCCCGAGGAGATACGGATAAAAAGGACAGTGAGGAGGAGAAACAACAGGAACATTGACTACAGACGAGAACACATCACACAAAAAAGGGAAAAAAAAAAAGAAAAAAAACAAATGATAAAATTGTGGTATGAAGAAGATAAGAATGTTATCTGTGTTCAAACCAGGGAACGGATCTAGATTGTCTTCCCTTCCGGCATGTAAAAAGACAAAAAAAAAAAAAAAAAACGATGTGATTTTGCTCTGAATGTCAAAGCGAAATTTTGTGATTGCAACCATGTCGGAAATGAACTGAATAAATAAATAAATAAAAATCATCCACATCATCACCTGGGGAGACACGACATTATCACCTAGATTAAACAGATGACACGATTTAAACAATAAAAGAAAGAGATTACACAAAGATACTGATACATATAGGGTTATATCCATGATCAGGAGTCTCCTTCCATCACACAACGTTGCTTCAGAGTAATGAATATCTGCCCCTCTCCTTTTGTCCTCTTCATCAGCCTATGGGGGTTGCTTCTTCATTCAGCTTGAGTCTTCTTCACACATAAGGTGGGTAGGTATCTGCAACCTTTGATCCTTTCAGTAACTTCCCATTGAGCATTAACAAACAATGCAATGGTTGCACACAAGGACACCAAATAAAATCCCAAAGATAAAGGGAAGGGCGGCCATATGTTGACTCCCAAAAAGAGCGCACTTTGCTCAGCAAGTGTCTATCCATCCATCTTCTCCCGCTTAGCCGTTTCCGGGTCGCGGGGGCAGCATCCTCAGTAGGGAGGCCCAGACTTCCCTCTCCCCGGCCACTTCCTCCAGCTCTTCCGGGGGGACCCCGAGACGTCCCCAGGCCAGCCGAGAGACATAGTCTCTCCAGCGTGTCCTGGGTCTTCCCCGGGGCCTCCTTCCGGAGGGACGTGCCCTGAACGCCTCCCTAGTGAGGCGTTCCTAATTAGGTGCCCGAGCCACCTCATCTGGCTCTTCTCGATGCGGAGGAGCAGCGACTCTACTTTGAGCCCCTCCCGAATGACTGAGCTTCTCACCCTATCTCTAAGGGAGAGCCCAGCCACCCTACGGAGGAAACTCATTTCGGCCGCTTGTACCCGTGATCTTGTTCTTTCGGTCATGACCCAAAGTTCATGACCATAGGTGAGGGTTGGAACGTAGACCGACCTGTAAATAGAGAGCTTCGCTTTTTGGCTCAGCTCCCTCTTTACAATGACGGACTGGTGCAGACTCCGCATCACTGCAGACGCCGCACCAATCCGCCTGTCGATCTCTCGCTCCATCCTTCCCTCACTCGTGAACAAGATCCCGAGGTACTTGAACTCCTCCACCTCAGCAAGTGTATCTTTCAAAAAGCAGAGGGTATTTAGATTTAATTTTTTTTCAGGCAAATCAAACCATTTCATATTTCAATGAATGAAGGAAGAACAGATGTAGTTAGCCATTTATTGATTTTTTTTTTTTTAATGGAATGCTGAACAGCAGCACAATGTAGTGCATTTGGGTTCAAATGTCTTGTAGTGGAAAAGTTTAAAAAGTGGAAAAATAATTTTACATTGAACTAAAATTCAGTTAAAGGTCAACCTGTATTGTTTCTTCCTTTAATGACCATTGAAATTGTAGGCTTAATAACTCACTATAATACAACCATAGCAATGCAATGCACCAGAAATCACAACCATCCCACTGTGTGGTACACTGGGGAGCATTGCTGCCTCTCAGAGCAGGTATCAGGGGTTCAAGTCCCGCTGGTGACCCCTCAATGTCTCAGTCAAGCCCTGTTATAGTCTGGCATCCTGACAAAATAGGGAATTACACTGTCTTACCCTCTATGTCTAATAGGCTACAGCAACCTTACATAGAATAAGTATAGATATTGAAGATGAGACGCTGGCAAACAGCAGAACAAAGAACAATTGGGATGAAGCAACTCAAAAAATAAATGGAAATAGAAAAACACGTTAGGTTTCATGTGAAATTCAGTTTTTCAGATCAGTCTGTGATACTGGAGTTGCGAGACGTGAGCTCCAAGGCTGCCGCCATACACAGGGAGAGCCGAGTGCCATACAGCAAGAGATATAGACAGGTGAAGCAAACATTTCTGCGCGTGCTGCTTTATTCCTACTATCACATAATGATCTTTATCACATAGATAAACCGATAGTCGAGATGAATTGCAGAAGTTCACTGTGAAACGTGCACTGACAAACTGAAGGTGAAATCATGATGCTTCTGATGTGTTGTTAAGAGGCAGAAAACATATAGAGCTATGGTAAAAGAGTTCCTTGGTGAGCATGACAATAATAAATAATGCATTGGATTTTATATAGCGCTTTTCATAGACAATCAAAGTACTTTTATATTGATGTGCATTATTCCTTTCCTCTATACACGTTGTGGTAAGCTACTATTGTAGCCACAGCTTCCCTGGGGCAGACTGACAGAAGCCCCCCCCCCACACACACACACACCACCACCACCACCACACACTGGGTTCTTAAACAATAACACTGAAAAAGAAATTATTTATTAAACAAACTTCTTAATTTCACTTCTATGATCTGAAATGAAACACATAAGCTGTAAGAACTTATGCTAACTATGCTAGCCTTTGCCAGTAGCTGTGTTGTAAGATGTACAGTATCTTGAGGCTGTTTCCATTTGAATGAAATTATGGGGAAAGTTTATTTTCAAATACTTTGAGATTAGTTTTATGCACCTGGGTCCATCACATCAGTAGAAAAATATGGGCCGTTAAGGAAAGCAATGACAACCTGAAGTGGTGTGAAAAGATATATCATCCAGGTAGGACTAATTTTCATCTACTTTTTCTCATAACAATTTAAAGGTTAAAACACACAAGTGAACCAGTGAAATTTCAGAGTAAAAATGTACAAAAAGGAACACAAAGAAACACACATCTCTCTTTAACAACAAAGTCATCTTCGTAATTGCAGGACACTGAAAAACAACTACCATCATAGACCAAAATGTATGACCTACACATGAACAAAGATTAGGCAGATTGTAGGAGCAATACTTCATTCCACAAAAGGCAAGATTTAAACCAAGCCGAAATATACAATTACATTTTAGACAATCATTAAAATACAATTTTGATTTAATAAAAATATGAAATTTCTTTGACAATTTGCTGTTGGGGCTTCTAAACTTATACATCACGTGTCAGTGAAAAGGAACAAGAAAGATAATATACATATGTTGTGTAGAGAGCAAGTCCATTCCTTGGATTTTATAGAGCAGGTTCCAAATCAGAGGACTCGTTAACCTTCAGTTCCTCAGAGTTCATCATTGTTGGACATATGGCCGCATATCTTGTCCCGTGGAACTGGCGTAGGTGAATCTATACAAAACCAACCAACAATTAATTAATTGACAATGGCTACCAAACTAATAGTGGGTATGTCAACGCATTATTACGATAATTAACTTGTATATGGTGTCCGGGTCTTTGGGACCTGTATTCAATTTTCATCCAAAAAAAAAAAAAAGATATATTTCTATAAAGATCATATATCTGGATATATTTTCAATGACAACACATTGTCATTGAAAATAGTCAGTTTTAGGCTTCTGAGGGAGAATCTGCCACATTTTATCCATTTGTACTTGATTACCAATGTAAATGAAGCAAACTCAATGTGGCTTCATTTCTTAAAAAGGAACTTTAGTCCCACGACAGTAAATATCTTTTAAATAATACATTTAGAAGCTTTAAGGCTAAACCTGTAAAAATAGTGGAAGGTTCCTTAAGTGTTTTTGTTTTTTACAGACGTGGGGACAGCATTGAAACTCGAGTCACACTTAGCTTAACCTGAAGGCAATAGGTGTACACAAACAAGACAAAGATAGTCACCATTCATTTTTTAAGGAGTTTTTAGGCTTTTATCCTTTCAAACCTATCCATTTGTTCCTTGTGACTAGAACTGCCATTTTTCATTCTGGATGAATTTACATGTGTCAACATGCAAGCAAAATTTCTGATCAATTGGTCACAACTAGAACTGTAAAAACAATTATAACAAAAATGATATAAAATTATGCTTACCTGAACATAGAGGTTGACCTCAGCACTTCTGCACAGGTATGGAAAGTTTCCACCAGTTTTTAGGTGAGCTCTTCTGGCATTAGGATATAGTTTGTACATCTCCTCCTTGGCCTCCAATGATAAGGCACTTTGATCAAAGACCTGAACATAAAACTAATGTGTTACTTCGAAAAAACAATATTCTGGTCCATTTTCTCACAATCATGAACTGAATACTTACATCAATGATGGTCACAGCAACTTCTTTTATTTTGTGGGGTTCCACGTAAGAATTTTGACAGTTGAGTGTAAGCCGTGATGCTAACTCACTTTGGTTTAGACTCTCCAACTAAAAAACAAAGAAAATCTTATTACCGTGGGCTCAACAAAGAGATGGTATTAAAAAAATACAACAGCTCATGCTACAGTGAATGTATAAATTAATTTATTGAATGTGAGAAGGCCCACAAGCAAAGTTTGACTTCCATTTATATATTATGCAGATAATGTCTTTTTCTTTTTCAAAAAATAATTAGTAAGAAGCCAAAATTAAAAGATTTGAAGATAATCAAGTAGTAAAATATCAAATATAGATTTTGTATGAATGTAGTGTGTGAGTGAGTGTTGGTGGTGGTCGGAGGGGGTGATGGCGCCCTATGTCAGCCTCGCTTCCGTCAGTCTGCCCCAGGGCAGTTGTGGCTACAATAGTAGTTTATCACCACTAAGTTTAGAGTGAAAGAATAATGCCTTAATTCTGTAAAGCGACTGAGTGTCTATGATAAAGCGCTATATAAAATGTATGCATTATTATTATTGTTCCGTCTCCAGCTGGTGTTGTGTAGCATAGGCTGAGAAGGAAGTCAGATGCCTTTGGTCACATTATGCTGGAAAACCTTGAGTTTGCTGTGGATGTTATTTTGACATGTGATACAACCAGTTGAAATCCATCCATCCATCCATCTTCATACCCGCTTATTCCCGTTTATCAGGGTCGCGGGGCCAGTTGAAATGAAGACACCAATTTTCTTACTTTTTGTGGGTAACAGACAAAAATTCTTTCAAGATTGTTCCCTAGTTTTAACAATTCTTCTTGGCAATACATGTTGATATCCATTTCTTTTTAAATTGTGCTAGATTTGTTAGGATTTCATTTGTGGGGTGAGCAGCAGAGTCAAGCATGTGGGTTTCATCCATGAAAATGTTGTGAAATATTCCATGTCAATGCTAAAAAGCTTTTTTCTGCAACAGTGGGTAGTAGTGATCCACCAAAAATTCGGCCACCAAAAATTTTTCAAGTCCCAATGCGGACCAAAATGCGGAAGTTGTTCTGGTAGCTGGAGAGGTGCCAGGGCACTTCTCGAGCACTGTCGAGGTGCCCTTGAGCAAGGCACCTAACCCCAACACTGCTCTGGTGCGCTCCCTTCATTGTAAAAGCAGCCCCACTCTGACATCTCTCCATTAATGCATGTCCACAGAATTAATTCAAATTCAAATTCAAAATTCAAATTACTGGAACAACCAGGCCAAAACAGGATATTGTGATAATGCAAGCAAACACCGCAGCCAGCAGGTGCTTGTCTGGATACAAGACAAGCACGTGCAGACACCACGTGTCTGCAGTTTGGACGTATTTAGGTTTATCTTAGCGCTAATGCTAAACAGAAGATGAGATGGACCACGAAATGAAAACAATGTGTTTTAGAGACGAACATGAATTAACTGTAGTTACCCTGTTTGCAGCACTTCAGCAGAAATGGGTGTAGCTTCACAGACACAAAAGTTAAGCGGGAACTGCTCGGCTGTGTATTTTGGAGTGCGTGAAGAGTTATTGGTCAATTAAATGATTACTTAACGTGGAAGCTATAGTGCCCTACATACCTGAAAAGCATCTGCGTGTTTTCTAGGGCTGCCAACTTTGGTCGTTTAGTCGACTAATTGGTCGACCAAGATTTTCATTGGTCGATCAACAACGGTGTGAGTGTGTGCTGCGCTGCAAAAAAAAAAAAAAGAACGTGTTGCGCTTCAGCTGTCACTGAGGAAAAAATAGGTTTTAATTGTCGGTTTCAGGTCGGGCACGGATATAAATATCTAATGTCTGTCAGACCTGTATGTTTCACTGTTGCTTTGTCGGGTTCTGGTCAAAGCTTGAATAAGGTTCATATCATAAATGGTCTGTGTTTAAAAGCAAATCAGCTCCACAAAAAGCCAAAACAAAATATTTGTCTCTCTTTTTCTTTCTCCTCGTCCTCTCTGCACCTGCTCATTTTTTTTTTTTTTTTTTATTGATCGACTAATCGCTACGTGTGCCATAGTCTTGGTCGACCAACAATTTCCTTGGTTGGTAATACAGTATCTAAAGATGACATCCATTTGTGGAAGGCAGATGTGTGGCATGGATCTAGCCTCCAGCGTGCAAGTAGCGAGAAACAGCCTATGACGATGGCGTTACATTTAATTTGTGTTTGTAAAGAACCTGTTTACACTTTAAGTTGGGGCATGTTTTATTTATTTTGATAAATACCAGAAATTATCGGCATAAATGTTTTAGTCTATATCGCACATCCCTAGTCTGGGATAGGAATGTGTGTATTTTATCGTTTATGATTTATCGTCAAAAACATTCTCACCGGTAAGAATTTGTCATCCCTCGATATAAACGATAAATTCCCATGTCTGAAATTAGCCAAGAATGCCCCAAAACAACCATGTTCCACGGGCCAAAACTGCCCCTGTTTGTTGTCAAAAACGTATTATTCTCTGGAGCGGAACGTTGTTCACGGAAGATCTGCACAGTGTGCACTGCAACCGCCTCCCGCACACACCGCCGTCTGTGAGTGTGTGAGGTGTTCGTCACGGCTATTAAAAGCTATTATGCTGGGATACAACACGGACCCCTACTTGGTTAAAACCAGATAACCATCCAACAAAGGGAACCAATCCAAGTTCCTCCGTCAGATCCACCCAAAGTCCCACAACCACGGGGACAGAGATGAACCCGTAATAACGATTATGAACTGGAAACTCAACTAAAGCTAACTATGCTAAGCTAACACACCGACACACTGACTGAGCTAAGTGCTAACGCTAACCACTCCATATAAGGAAAAATAGACCAAGTAAAAAGAACACGTCTTACTGTCATAAAGCCACAGAGAGCCACCGATTTCTTTATGGTCAGATTTAATAGTTGTGTGGAAGAATAAAAGCTAAACATGTCGCACTTTGTGTGAAATAAATATTAACATAATAACTAATGTCATTATTCATTCATTCCAATTTGTGAAACGCAATATTTTTTAACTATATTTCATCAGCAGTAAAAACACTATTGAAGTTATTTGTGCTTTTAATATTTCAAGTGAGGAAATAAATGAATAACATACAAAAACACTAATAGTGATCCACATGCGCAAATATATTCCATAAAATAACAGCTCATGAGCTGTTTGAGTCAGCGGTTATTGTAGCCTTTTTAAATGTGTCTAGTGTTGATGTATTCACATTTATTTGTGTTTCTAAGGAACCTGTTTACACTAAGTTGGGAATTTTTTCTATTAGGGGGGCAAGCCCACGGGGCCAGGAAACCGCGTATGTAAGCATACGCAATTCCTAGGACCAGCGGTGCAGGTGGCGCTATAACAAAGGTCAATGCGTCTTGGCCAATAACTCCCACACCGTTTGTTGCATATTTAAAACCTTCACATCCACAGATTCGTTGAATAGCAATGAATCACCTGGTCTAGGCCACGCCCATCTCCGCCTCAACTTTTCTCGGAGCAAAATCGCAAAAACTGGAAAACCTACTTTTTCAAACTCCTCCTTGGGGTTTTGTCCAACCAGCGTGAAACTTGGCACGTAGAGTCTTCAGTTGGACATAATCTCCAGGTAACCCTATGAGTTTGTTCGGGTAAATTATGTGCAAATTATTAGCAAGTAAAATTTTCTAGCAAGCTATGAAAATGCAAACTGGCGCATATCTCGGTCAAATTAAATGCTAACAATACCAAATCTGAGATCCTTAGTTGGCATGTGACTGTGAGGGTATGCGCCAAAATTGAATGATGGAGACCACTAGGGGACGCAACAAATAACCAATATTTATATCTCTTAAATGGCAAGACCAATTTTTACCAAATTTGGAGGGTATGATGTTGGGTCCCTCCTGAGGCGATA
The DNA here is from genome assembly GCF_900634775.1 of Gouania willdenowi. NCBI lineage: Eukaryota > Metazoa > Chordata > Actinopteri > Blenniiformes > Gobiesocidae > Gouania > Gouania willdenowi. Next base: position 2,789,604 of record NC_041046.1, read on the forward strand.
TCTCAAAGTAATTCACGATTGGTCAAAGTGGGCGTAGCTAATGACATCATAACATAAATAAACAAACATTTATTTCTGCTGAATTATTATGTTGAGGGCAGTGAAATTTACAGGGTAGATATAGAAGACCACACAGACCACCCATACCAAAATTGCGCCACTAGGTGGCGCTATAATTGCAAAAACATTTTGGCCTTTAACTTTCACAATTTGAATCACATCTTCATAAAATATCATATTAACATGTTCCCTACATAGAGACGCATTTTCTGACATAGGTCACGCCCATTCCCACAGCACACTGCTCTTTGTAAGTCACTCCATATCAAAAACCTACTTTTTCAAATAACTCCTTGGGGTTTTGTCCAATCGGCATGAAACTTGGCACGTAGAGTCTTCATTTGGACCTGATCTACAGTTTAGCAAAAAAAATTGTTCGGGCAAAATATGCGCTAAATATTAACGAGTAAAGTTTTCTAGCGAGCTATAAAAACACAAACTGTTGCATATCTTGGTCAAAATAATTGCTAACGCCACCAATTCTTAGATCCTTGGTTGCCATGAGACAGTGGGGGTATGAGCCATATTTAAAAAAAATTAGGCCTCTAGGGGGCACTGCAATTATGAGAAATTTATATCTCCTAAATGGCACAACCGATTTTCACCAAATTTGGTGGGTATGACCTTGGTTCGCTCCTGGGACCGTATCTCAAAGTTATTGGGCTATTGGTCAAAGTGGGGTGGCTTATTACTACATAACATATGAATAAACAAACCCTTATTTGAGCTTAAGTAATACGTTGAGGGCTGTGAAATTTACTGGGTAACTATAGAAGAGCACAGAGATCACCCATACCAGAGAATGCACCACTAGGTGGCGCTATAATGGGTGCAAATGCATTTTGGCCTGTAACTTTCAGACTTTAAATCACATCTTCCAAAACTTCATATCCACCTGTTCACAGCAAACGGCACGTTGGCCTGTGTCCTGACGCTCGCCACGAGCCCGTCATCCTTCATGACGTACTTCCAAGGGCTACGCGAAACCCGGGGGCCGAGTCGCGCGGGAAGGCTTGCCCCCCTTTCATAACTGCTTGAAGTTCTAGTTAGGGGGCCAAGCCCGCGGGGCCAGGGAACCGCGTATGTAAGCATACGCGGCTCCTAGGACCAGCGGTGCTAGGAACCCTATTGTAATCATTCCGATTATTATTAGGGGGCCAAGCCCGCGGGGCTAGGGAACCGCGTATGTAAGCATACGCAGTTCCTAGGACCAGCGGTGCTAGGAACCCTATTGTAATCGCAAAGATTTTTATTATTATTATTATTATATACTATATATTATATTTATTATGTTTCCCCCGGTAAAAGTGGTGCTGCAGGCTAAACCGTGCATGGTAGGGCGGTGCCCTTTGGGGGTTGGGTCCAGACCACCATGTGTTCCTTGGACGCAAAAATTCACATATGTTCGCCAGCAGGTGGCGCTATAACAAAGGTCAACGCGTTTTGGCCAATATCTCCCACACCGTTCGTTTCAAATTTAAAAACTTCATATCCACAGATTCCTTGAATAGGACTGAATCACCTGGGCTAGGCCACGCCCATTTCCGCCTGAACTTTTCTCGGAGCAAAATCGCAAAAACTGGAAAACCTACTTTTTCGAACTCCTCCTTGGGGTTTTGTCCAATCAGCGTGAAACTTGGCACGTAGAGTCTTCAGTGGGACGTAATCTCCAGTTAACCCTATGAGTTTGTTCGGGTAAATTATGCGCAAATTATTAGCGAGTAAAGTTTTCTAGCTAGCTATAAAAATGCAAACTGGCGCATATCTCGGTCAAAATAAATGCTAACAACACCAAATCTGAGATCCTTAGTTGGCATGTGACTGTGAGTGTATGCGCCAAATTTGAATGATGTAGGCCACTAGGGGGCGCTACAAATAACGAATATTTATATCTCTTAATTCGCACGACCAATTGTTACCAAATTTGGAGGGTCTGATCTTGGGTCCCTCCTGAGGTGATATCTCAAAGATCTTTGCGATTGGTCAAAGTGGGCGTAGCTTATTACATCATAACATATAAATAAACAAACATTTATTTCTGTTGAATTATTATGTTGAGGGCAGTGAAATTTACAGGGTAGATATAGAAGACCACACAGACCACCCATCCAAAAATTGCGCCACTAGGTGGCGCTATAATTGCAAAAACATTTTGGCCTTTAACTTTCACAATTTGATTCACATCTTCATAAAATTCATATTAACATGTTCCCTACATAGAGACGCATTTTCTGACAAGGGTCACGCCCACTCTCACAGCACACTGCTCTTTTTTTAATCACTCCATATCAAAAACCTACTTTTTCAAATTACTCCTTGGGGTTTTGTCCAATCGGCATGAAACTTGGCACGTAGAGTCTTCAGTTGGACCTGATCTACAGTTGACAAAATAATTTTGTTGGTTCAAAAAATGCGCAAATAATTACTGAGTAAATCTTTCTAGCTTGCTATAAAAATGCATAACTGTTGCATATCTCGGTAAAAATAATTGCTAACACCTCCAAATCTGAGATCCTTGGTTGGCATGTGACTGTGGGGGTATGAGCCAAATTTTTTTTTTTTTTTTTTTTTTTTTCTACCTTGTTTGCACATGCTGTTGAAGGTTAACACTACAAGAAGTGCAATCTTTTAACAGCAATGCATATTTTATTATTGCAATTGAATAAATGAATTTATTTCATTGCATAATTGTGACCATCACCAGCCCTCCCTAGGGAAGGGTAAATACTTTATTAAAGGGAGGATGTAAAAAAGAGAGAGGGCAGTGTTACACCAGGGTGAGGGGGGTGGGGGGGGGGGAGTTAACAGGGAGGAGGGATACAAGATAGGAAAACGAATGGGTGGGGAATAATCAATAAGTTTCAAGTGATGTGATGTGAAATTGTGGTTGTGTATATTGTGCTTATTGTTGTGTTATCAAGCCAGTCTGGTGACCAGTGTGCGGCTTAGGAATAATGGTGGTGGCTGTGAGCAGAGGAGGAAGTGAGTGGAAGTTACATAAAACAGGTATTTGGGAACAACGTGTCTATGGTTGAGCCCAGTATGAGTGTTATCCCACAGCCCGAGGCCAGTGCGTCCATGACAAATGTGATTCCAAGAGCCGCTACTGCAAAACCCATAAGCCGCCCCCGGGCCCGAAGAAGCAGTCGGGCCAGCAGAAAGAGCGAGAGATCTAGGGGCCCCCGGCGACCACCCCACGGCCAAGCAGCCCCCCGAACGCCCCCAAGGTCCCAAGCCGAGAGGCTGCCATTGCCCCCCCCATACACACCCGAAAAGCCCCCAAGGAGCCAAGGACCCAGCGCACCACGCCACCGACTCCAACCCCCAGGCCCCCCACCCCCCCACCACCACCCACACCCCCGCGCCCAGCCCCCCGAGGGGAAGGCCCAGAGAGCCCCCCGCCCGAGACCCCAGCGGAGGAGCCAAGGCCCACGCCCAGCAGACGACCAGAGCCACGCCGAACGGGCAGCCGGCGGGCCCCCGCCGGTGAGCCCAGAGCCAGCAAGGACCCGACCCCAGGCCAGGAGGACCCGGAATGGATGCAGCACCAGGAGCAGCCCGCCCAGGGCGAACGACCACACCCCAAGCCGCATAAGGCACCAGGGGGCCGCTGGGAGTCCCCCCGCCGGTCCCCAGGCACCAAAACCTAGCCCCCCCGGGCGCCCCAGATGCTGATGCCGCCCGCGCCACGAGCTTCAGTTCTTTAAAGCCAGGGCCCCCTCCAGAGGCCAAGCCAGACCGCCCCGCCGGGATGTGGCCCCCTAATCTAACCCCGACACTCTGCCTCACGGGGGACTGCCCAAGCAGGGGCCGCACCAGAAGGTATGCAAGGGCGCGGCACGCGCCACCCGCCCCAGAAGACCCCCGCCAGGACCGGCCCGGCCAGCCGGCCAAGCACCCCGGGCCCCAGGAGCACCTCCAGGGACCAGGACCCCCCAAGGGCAAGCCCCCGGGCCAAGCCCCCCGGGACGCGCCCCCCACCCCAGCCCAGGTCCCGGCCACAGCCCAGCAGGACCGCACAGCCCCAGACAGCACAAGGCCAGCAGCCCAGGGCCCGCCGCCCCCCGGACAGCGCAAGCCACGGGGCAGCGCCCCCCGCCGGCCCGCGAGCAACCGGCGACCCCCACCGCGGGGACGGAGGCACCCCAACGGCACACATCCAGCGCGGGACAGCAGCCCCCAGCCAAAGATGCCCCGGACCCACCCACCAGTCCGCAGATGGCAGGACATACCCACCAGGCGGCCGAAAGCAACCTCAACCATCGGAACAGCTAACGCCGCCCCCCCAGTAAACAGCATCATCCCGAGGCGCCAAACAACCCTGCCCCAACCCCGGTGAGGACACCAGCACCCCCCCAGCACACCCACCCCCCAAACCGGCGAGGCAGGCCGCCCCGGGCCCGCACACCGCGGGGCCCGCCCCCAAGGCCACCAGGAGACAAAGCAAGCACCAAGCCACACCCAGGGGGAGAGGCACCCCCGCGCCCCACCCGGCCGACACAGCCCGGAAAGACCCCGCAAGGAGAGACCCCGGCAAAGCCCCCCCGAGACCCACCGCCACGCCCGACCGCACCATCTTGATGTGCTTTTACTCTATGCAGTGGCCCAGCCACCAACAGAGGGGCCAGGCCCCCACCGGAGAGGCCCAAATATGTGTACCAACCCACCACCCTGTTATGGTGCCTCTCCATTCCCCAATGGAGAGGCACTTCCCGATCCCCTGTGTGAATGTGTGTGTTTGGTGAATGTATGGGGTGTAATTAAAAGAAGGGGGATGGAGGGGAGCGGTGCTCCCCCTCCAGCCTCTGTGGATTTATGTGTATGTGGTGTAATAGGCCGGAGGGTGTAAATGATGATACACCCTCCGGGGGGTGACATGTTGAGATGCAATTAAAATTGGAGGGATTAGTAGGGCAACTAGAGGTGGGAGGGCCGCCCCCACGCCACTACATAGTAACACAGGTGGCGGCCCCCTCCACCCCCAGCCCCACCATCCAGCCCCCCAAGGGTTGGGTATTGGTGTGTGGTGCATTTTGTGAGTGAGCCAGACCAGCTGGGAGTGGGGTGAAGTGAACATGTAGGAGGCCTGTCCAGTGTGAGCCGGGCCCGTCCGCGTGGCGGGCCACGCGAGAGGGTAGATGGCGCAGACGGGCAAGTGGCACTGCGGGCCCCTGAACAGCACAGCCGGAGACCCCCCCCCACGGCACCCCCCAGACCGCGCCGGCCCCGCGGAGCACGGCGACACCCCCCACCCCCGGGCACAGCCAGGCACCAACAACATCCCCCGGCGCCCCAGGGGGCGACCCCCGCCGCCCCGGAGCAACGCCACCCCGCCACCAAGGGGAGCGGCCGAGCAGGGGGGAGGCCCATGCCCGCACCAGGGCCAGCACAGGCCCACCCGGCGCCACGATACAACACTCTCCACCGGGAGGCGGCCCCGGCCCCCCCGACGAGAGAGGACGCCATCCCCCGCCAAGCAGGGCCATCCCGCCAGCCACGGACCGGCAAGCCAGAGTACCGAAGCACCCCCAGCCCGGAACCGCCCCCCCACACCAACGGCGCCAATAGAGCCCCCCCCCCCACGGAGGCAATCCCCGACGACCCACGCACCGGCACGAGACACCCCCCCCGACGCCAGCACACCCCGAACAACAGCGGGCCCAAGGCCACCAGCCCCGCCCCGCCCAAGGCTGCGCAGCGCCGCCACGAGCCGCGGCCGGTCCCCGGGCAGATGGCCGGAGAGCACCTCCCCGGACACGTAACCCAAGGATCCGCCCCCGGGGCACCCCCGCCCCGGAATGGCGCCCGGTGCACCCAGCCAGCAGACCAGCCAATCCCAACGCGGATCCACCGGGCCAGGAACCACGCGCCGCGCCCCCGCACACCCGCCCAATACGACCCCAGGGGAGGCCCCATAGCACCCCTCACCCCACCCCCTAGCCATAACGTCCACACCCCGGCCATTGCGGTCGTACAAAAAGCCCCCGAGGGGGCCCCGCCTGGCTCGTCGCGCAAGCGACATCCCTAGCAAAGGTGCGCCCCAGGGAGCCAAGCCAAGGACCCGCAAGGGCCGACGGAGCAACCCAGGAGGCAATCGCCGACCCCGGGGAGCAGCCACCCCCAAAGCCACCCCCACCCCGGATCCCCCCGGACCGGAGCCAAGGACCCCACCACCCCAGGCCCCCCAACGAGACCACCCCCCAGCCAACCCACCCGGCACGGCACCGCCCGTCCCCCAGGCGGGAGCCACAGCCCCCCCACCAGTGCCCCAGGCCAACGGGAGCCCCCCAAACCCAACCCCACAGGATGGCGGGCGCAAGAGCAAAGGAGGAGGAGGGGGGGAGGACGAGACAGGGGGACAGGGAGCAAGGGGAAGGAGCGGCAGGGGAGCACGCAGGGCCCCAGCCCCAGAGACCAACCAGATGCGCATGCAAGGGGCAACGGCGCCAAATCAAACAGCCCCGGGACCCCGTGAACACCCAGAAGGAATGCACACCCGTGCTGAGGCAACAAGGCACCCCGGCAACCCACCCCAGCCATCCTGACCAAGACCACCCCAGAGGCCCAAGGCGGCCCCGGCCTACAGTTGGGCTAGTGCGTTAGTAAAGAGTGGTGCTGGCAGTCGCTTGCAGGCTAGATCATCAGGCTTTTAAAAATTTAGATTTAATGCAATTAAAGGAGTCCAACGCTCCTCAAAGCACGTTATTTTTTTTTGTTTTCTGAGAGCAGACATCTTTTCCATGGAAATAAATTCTGTGAGGAGATTTTGCCATTGGTTTATGTTTAAGGATTTTTTGTCTTTCCAATTTAGTAATATTGTTTTTTTTGCTATGGCTAGTGCCGCAAGGATTGATTGTGATTGGTTTGCTGGAGGTTGAAGCATTGTCAGGTCTCCAATCAAACAAAGATTTGGAGATAAAGGAATTCTGTAGTCCAAAATGGAGGACAGTTTTTCAGTGATTAGAATCCAAAAGTGTTGAACTGGGGAGCAAAGCCATAAGGCATGTAAATAGGAATCCGCTGTATTCTGGGTGCACTGAGAGCAGATGTCTGTTGCTGAGAAGCCCATTTTATGCATTTTCTGTTGGGTAATGTGGGATCTGTGGAGGACCTTGTATTGAATTAGCTGAAGGTTTGTGTTTTTTGTCATCTTAAAAGTATTACAACAAATTTCTGCCCAGAAATCAGTGCTCGGGGTGATTGAGAGTTCGGCCTCCCACTTCGCGATTGGTAAGTAATTACAGTTAGTGTTCGAAAGCGCTCTGTATATTTTTGAGAGTTTTTTTGATTTTGTTGAGATTTTTTTCATATATATAGCCAGTTCTGGAGGTTGAGCCAAATTTGAATAAATTAAGCCTCTTGGGGGCGCTGCAAATATGAGATTTGTATATCTCCTCAATGGCAGTACCAAGTTTTACCAAATTTGGTGGGTATGATCTTGGGTCGCTCCTGGGACCGTATCTCCAAGTTAATCGCGATTGTTCAAAGGGGGCGTGGCTTATTACTACATAACATATCAATAAACAAACCTTTATTTCAGCTGAAGTACTGTAAGTGTTGAGGGCTGTGAAATTTACAGGGTAACTATATAAGAGCACACAGATCACCCATACCAAAAAGTGCACGACTAGGTGGCGCAATAATGGGTGCAAACGCATTTAGGCCTGTAACTTTCACACTTCAAATCACATCTTCCGAAACTTCACATCCACCTGTTCACAGCAAATGGCACATTGGCCTGTGTCCTGACGCTCGCCACGAGTCCGTCATCTTTCGTGACGTACTTCCACGGGCTCCGCGAAACCTGGGGGCCGAGCCGCGCGGGAGGGCTTGGCCCCCTTTTTATAACTGCTTGCAGTTCTAGTTTTATTTATAGTTTTTATTTATCGTGATTTTTATCGTCATCGTGATAAATACAAGAAATTATCGGGATAATTTTTTTTTTTTTTTGTCGATATTGCCCATCCCTAGTCTGGCAGCATTTCACCCTTAACACAATACAAAAAAGCTTAACTGCCCCAAGCCAAATTTAAAAGATTGTTGCCACATAGACCAGATAATTGTACAATTTATCATCAGATTAATCGTTTGTGTGTGTGTGTGTGTGTAATGGTCTGACAGACATGTCCAGTGTTCTGGTCATTTATGCAAATACGGAACAAACAGCATTTGTTCAAGGGTCAAATAAGGAACAACTCTGTATTTTATGGGACGGGTGGCAACTCTACTCAAGACTGAAAATGTTAAACAAGCTGCTTTTTCTGACTCAAAACCTGTAGGCTGAAGCCTAATGTTCTTAATTTCTCTTTAGAGGCTGTAATTGTTTTTCAAAGAGTTGCACTCTGTAAGTGTATTTATAGTTAGCCCATAGTAAATTAAAAAAAAAATGTGGGTAAATTATATAGTATGTATCATTATTCTTTTGCACTCTAAACTATTCATTTGTTGAAAAGTAGTTAAATAAAAATACAGATGTTTTTCCTAACATGATGAATAATCGTGATTAAAAATGTTATCCAAATAATCGTGCAGCCCTACCTGAACGTGGTATTTTCTGTCTTTCCACTCAGTTTAGTCGTTTTTATTTTTTTTATTCTAATATGTTATGCAACGCCTCCACTTACCACATATTTATGTTTATGAAAATTTACTTGGTACTCATTGTGGAAATAAGTTTTTCTTTGTATTGTTTCACTGTACATAGACTGTTCAAATCACTAATGATTAATCACATATATGCATTGGTTTGTGGGTGACACACTTTTGAAATCCTCAGAAAATTAGTTTATTGTTATTTTTAATTAGCCATAAATGACTGTGGGAATGTAAGAAAAAAAATCAGATCTCTGTTTTAATTTATAGTATAAAGATTACTCTTTCCCGGGATATAAAACTATTTTTTGTATATGTGGCATTTCATTTTTATTTTAGACCCCAACTTTGGGTTATTTCACCACTCCCGAATATTGAAAATCCATTGTAGCTTGCTGTGTCTTAGAATTATTTATTGTATATTAGTTTTTCACTAGTAACATGAAAAATATAAAAACCATTGCATCAGAATTTTTTTTTCTTTTAAAACAAAATTATTTATTAAGAAATTTCTCATGTTCTCCATTTTCTTTTTTTTATGTCATGGAGGTGATTTTCCCGACACCGCTCATAGCGCGTGCGCACACTTTGTATCGCAGAAAGAGAGAGACCACGGGGGAACAGCTGCAACTACACTTCTCACATATATATATATATATATGTAAACTGAAAACATAATAAAAAATAAACAAAACCTTGTATTGAAGTAAGGAATAAAGGTACTTACCCTGTCAACCATGAAGTCAATTGCATCTGCCATTTTTAGGTCCACAGGTCCTTTCGAGAAATTCCCCAAAACAATCTTCTTTAGTAAGAAAGCTGGCATCAACCAAAAGCTGTAGGGATTTAAATAAAATCAAGGTTGCAAATATAAAACTACTTAAACTCTCAACTGAATTAGACTGACAAAAAAAAAGAAAAAAGAAAATCACCTGTTTGCTGTCCATGCCTGGTTGAAGATGGAAGTGTCACTGAATGAATTGCACAGGATTAGCGAATGCACTCTGGGAGACTTGTGTGTACACTCTGCAAACTTCTGAGCTAAGAATCCCCCTAAAGATGCTCCAAAGAGATGGACCTGAAAGTGAGGAAATATTGACCAGTAACAAAGATGTTCACTGAAAAGTGAGAGGGGGCAGGCAGGCTTGCCAGATGACAAAACTTATTAAAGAGCCTATTTCACAGGAATGAGTAGAGCTCCTAGAGCTTCAGAGCTTGATAATTCTCTTGTAAAATCCTTTTAAAATATTAACCAAAACACTTGTCTCAAACATTAACTCATTTTCATCTACAAAAAACCCCAAAAGTTCTCAACCTTATCTCAATGAATGTTCAAAAGGGTTGTGGTTATTGTGCGTTAAGAAGTTACTAGTGCAGTGCCCGTAGGAAGTATGTATTGCTATAGAAAAGTGGGAGGGAGAGGTAGGACTAATGTTCCAATGTTTTAATGTTATAACTGATGACATTATCACTGTAGAGCTAGGACTGATGACATCATCACTGAAGATTGGAACATAGGGATGACATCACTGTTGAAAGCTAGTACTGATGACATCATCACTGAAGATTGGAACATAGGGATGACATCACTGTTGAAAGCTAGTACTGATGACATCATCACTGAAGATTGGAACATAGGGATGACATCACTGTTGAAAGCTAGTACTGATGACATCATCACCAGTCCATCGACTCATTCAGAGGACAAATTGAGTCAAAACTATTTGCTTCAAAACATCCTATTGAGTGTTTTTGCACATTTTCACCGGAAAAAAGAAAATGCCATCATAAAATAAAGTGCAACAAGTTTCTTATCACTGAAACTACTGTGTAGAAGTCTCAAAGTAACTATTACAACATAATGACGGCATTGTAACAACTGTAATTGAGAACATTAAGGAAAAAATCACCCTGAGTTACTGATAATGCACACAAAAAAAACCCTATTGTGTCAGTTTAAACACTGATCTGAACAGATATGAAAATAAAAAGCCTGTGCATACATAAATATTGCAGTCATTACACACTGCCATCATAAAATCAAGTGCCTCAAATAACCATTGCAAGACACCCCTACTCAGGAGGTGGGACCTCCAAACAACTACAACCTTGCACACCCTTGAACCAAATAGCAGTCTTGTTGAAAGTCTCAGCTCTGTCTGTCCCTGAACTGCAGAGATATTTCAGCCACAGACGCACAGATAGAGATTCCTTGCTTTATTGATAAGACTAGTACAGTGCCCGTCGGAAGTATGTATTCATGTGGGAGAATAAGGAGTATATTTGCGGGTGCAAAATATGGGTGCAATTTTCCTGGTTTAATTCTATGGGACATGCGCATGACTTCATCATCACTTTTATATTTTTTTGTTGGGTGTATTTTTCTGTAACATATGTTTTTTGGAGTCATGTGTATTTGTGTATCTTTTTGTTGTGTTTTTGTGCATAAATGTTTGCTGTTATTTTTATTTAACATTTTTTTTGTAATGTATGTTTTTTGGAGTTGTGTATTTTTGTATAATTATTGTTTTTGTTGCTATTGAAGTGTAATTCAGGAGTCATTTTTTGTATAAATATTCAGTTTTGTGTATTTTGAGCCATTTTCATAATGTAACGTATGTTTTTTTAAGTCTAGTACAGTGCCCGTCGGAAGTATGTATTCATATAGTGGGCGCTCTGGGCGCTTAAGTAGAGTTGTCAATTATGAGCATTACAACAACATACTCTGTAGCATTATAAAGGGCTACATTTGCAGGTGCACAGTAAAATAGAGTATGCAATTTTCCTGGTTTAATTCTATGAGACATGCGCATGATGAATGTGTTGTTTTTTTTACTCATTTTTATATTTTTTTCATTTTGTGTATTTTTTGTATTATTATTGTTTTTTGTAGTGTGATTCTGGAGTCATTTTGTGTATTTTTTCAGCGTAGTTTTTTGCATTTCTGTTGTCTTTTGTGTATGTTTTATATAAATCATTAGTTTTGTGTATTTTGAGTCATTTTCATATTTTTGTTGTTTGGTGTGTGTGTTTGGGGGGGAGGGGGGTGAAACCATTCTAAATTCATGCGTACCAGTCCATCCACGTGTACCTGCCTAACTTTCACTAAACTTATCTATTGTCAGTAGTTAGATGTAGTGGCAGGTGTGATGTGAGTGAAGCTGCAGTAATCATCAGGTGACCTTCACTATGTAGCAACATGTAAACACTTAGATCTGACTCAGAGTGTAACACAGCAGTCACTACCACCCTATGGACGGGTGTCGTGACACAGACTGTAACCTAGAAGCTCTGGCACACACCGGAAGTGAGCTGTGCTGTGAAATAGATATAGATGGTGCGCTAGCGCCCCCTCATACCCTGAGGTCAAAAGTTGAATACGTTTCATTTCGGGGCCGTCCAGAAGTGAAATAAAATTAAAATAAACATTTTGAAATGACCGAATTACTCCAAAATAACAGATACACACACTCGGGGTATTTGGAACCCGTCGAGCGAGTTTCAGGTCGAACTGGCACCAAGTCGGGAAGATATTTGCTCCCCACACACACACACACACACACACACACACACACACACACACACACACACACACACACACACACACACACACACACACACACACACACACACACACACACACACACACACACACACACACACACACACATCTCCCTTGAATTATAGTATAGATATCTGCCTCCCTAGTGTTGTACCAATGTTTCTTTTCATAAGCCTGAATTCAAAGATTTTGAATTGTAATTTGTGCTCATGTTAACATGTAAATCATGAAATTCCAGTTCCCCATTAAGCCGTTACATAAATCTATATGTAAAATAGAAAAACAGATGTGTACACAACCAAGTATCAAACAAACATCACTTATATCACAGCAGCAGATTGTGAATGTGAAAGTGTGAGTGCAAATGTATAAGGGTTAGATTATTCTCCCATGTGTGTAAGTCCAAAAAGCCACGTTTTTGGCTGCGCGCTATTCTCCCCCTGTACTTAAATCAGTCGCTGCGCGCCTTCATCCCAGTTACGCACTCTGGGTCGAGCTGCCCTGCCCCACTTGTGCGTCACTCAGCTGCTGCTGCGCGATTAATTCAAACTCTGACAGACGCAGACTTATGTCCACGTTGGTCACAGTGATTCAACAATTTTCATACTATGTCCAACATAAAGTCACAGTTTGATCCACTACAAAGTGAAACAAGCCGTGATATGTGGATGAGGATGGACCAGAAACTGTTCCCACACATATTTTAATGAGGCTCAGCTGAGATTGCTTTAAACAATTAATATTTAAAACTGCGTATTATGGAAACCAATAGTTCTGTTTCACTGCAAACATCCCTCTGTATTAAAGCAGGACACTCTGTGGCCGGGTTATTTCCTCATATCTCCAGCACATTTAACTCGGTCACGCATTACAGCGATGATGATGATGATGATGACGATCAAGGAGAGATTTTAAATGTGACTGTTTACAGAATGCGGCCAATCCTCAGTCACGCTGCAATAATCTGATCAATGATCTGATCAAATCAACCTGTGACATTGTTTATCAGAAGGCGTTTCAAATTAAAAGGGCGCTTAGTGATTCTCACGGATTGCAATGACATTTACAATCGCTCTGAAAACTCCATGTTCTGGGATTTATAAACAGCCTAAACAAATTACATCACCACCTCCTTTCCATCAGACCTCCTCCATCGACATACTACATTTTTTGGCTTCCTTACACGTGGTGGGCATGTCAACAGCCTAGACGGAAGAATATGAGCAGGAGAGAATGGGGAACTGCAGGTGAGCAAAAAAATGCTTCAGTTCAGATGGGAGAATAGACCCCTAAATCTGCAGGGTTCCAGAATTCAAGAAAGAAGCTGTTCCTTGTTTTGGTGGCCCTGCTCTTGATGTCTTGATACTCTGCAGTCATCTGCCTGAAGGGAGAGGGGTAAAGAGTGTGTATGCAGGGTTGGTGGGGTCCTTCATGATGTAGGAGGCAGTCTTCCTGCATCTGGAGGAGTTAATTTACATAGTGGTGGGTATGCTGCCTCTCACAGTCTTCTGTGCCACCTTTACCACTCTCTGCAGAGATCTATTCTCTGCCATAGAGCAGCTTCCATGCCGCACAGTGACGCACAGGACGCTACCCACCATTTACAAGGAGGTCAGGACTGATTCCATTAGAGCAGCACACCTCAGCAAGTAGCTGCTCAGCAAAAGTATGAACATGAAAAGCATGAGCATGTACAGCACTCAATACTTAGTTGGGGCTCATTTTGCCTGAATTACTGCATCAGTGCGGCATGGCATGGAGTCGATCAGTCTGTGGCACTGCTCAGGTGTTATGAGAGCACAGGTTTCTCTGATAGTGGCCTTCAGCTCTTCTGCATTGTTGGGTCTGGCGTCTCTTCTTCTTCACAATACCCCATAGATTTTCTATGGGGTTAAGGTCAGGCGAGTTTGCTGGCCAATCAAGAACAGGGATACCATGGTCCTTAAACCAGGTAATGGCAGCTTTGGCACTGTATGCAGGTGCCAAGTCCTTTTGGAAAATGAAATCTGCATCTCTATAAAATTGGTCAGCAGCAGGAAGCATGAAGTGCTCTAAAACTTCCTGGTAACTTCTCTACTCTAACCCAGAAGCCGAAATTTCAACCAACAGGTTCATGTCAACCCCATTTAAGCTCAAACAAGGAACAAGACAGGGTTGTCCCGTCTCCTCTCTAATTTGCTCTGGCTGTTGAGCCACTAGCTATGTTTATTTGTAAACATATAAATATATCAGGAATAAAAGTAGGCAATATAGAACATAGAATCGCCCTCTATGCTGACGATGTAATTTTATTTTGCTCAAATTTGAAAAACTTTACCCGCATAACTGGACTTTTTACACACCTTCAGTACATTTTTGGGATATAAAATAAATAACAATAAATCTATAATAATGTTTTTGGCAGAAAATGAAAGGCTTAAACCTCCGATTTCAACCCCATTTGTGGTATTAAAACAAGAACTAACTTATTTAGGTGTCAAAATCCCTCCCACTATTAACACAATTATTCAAGCAAATTATAACCCCCTTGTGGAGACAGTAATGCAGCTTATAAACAGGTGGGGCAAACTACCAATATCTTTAATTGGGCACATAAATATTTAAAAAATTACAGTTTCTGTACCTTTTCCAAGCAATACCTCTCTCCCCTCAACCCTCCCTTTTTCAAATGTTAAAAAAAAAACCTTCTCCAATTTTATTTGGAACAGCAAATGTCCAAGACTTAGGCTTTCCTTGTTGTATTTGCCTCATGATAGAGGTGGACTGCAATTACCAAATCTGATGTGGTACTTCTGGGCAGCTCAGATTAGAGCAGCTATGTTCAATTTTGTTAACAACGAACCCCTATCGTGGGATATTATGGAATCCCAGTCAATTACAATTCCTTTAAACCTTTACATGTACTCGGCAGATAGGAAAAAGCTGATCAAACAAACGAGGAACCCCTTCCTGAGGAACACATATTGGTATGGTACGGTGTTCTTGCTCATGTAGGGGAGGAAAAACCGCTATCTCATTTTACACCACTTTATGGTAACGCAAATTTTCGACCAGGCAGGGTAGATCCCGGATTTAAATTTTGGGCTGATGAGGGAGCAGCGAAAGTGTCTGACCTTTACAAGGATAACAAATTAATGTAATTTCAGGAACTTCAAACAATTTACAACATTCTTAAAAAGCATTTTTTCAAATATATTTAACTCAGGAGTTTTATAATGTCTAGGCAAAATAATGGCCTAGAGCTTCCATGTTTAACTACCCTAGAATATAGTTTTAAATAATCTTCAGTCCAAGGGACAGGTGTATTTATTGTATAACCTGTTCGTAAACAAGTGCAAAGAATCCTCAGAAAATGTTTCACAGGCTTGGAGAAGTGATTTACAGGCCAATTTCACAGTTCAGGAGTGGTTAGCAGCTTGCTCCCTAGTTCAAACTCAAACAGTTAATACACACTCCAAATTACTACAGTATAAACGGCTTACCAGACAGTACATCACTCCCACCAAGCTGCATTGCTTTAACCCGAGTGCCCCTGACACAAGTACTAAATGTGGTGTCCACAAGGGGTCTCTGTTTCATTATATGTGGGAGTGTCCATTGGTTGTGTGCTTCTGGAAAAAGGTATTGGATCTGTGCAGAAAAATTATTAGTAAAAAACTGCCTCTTAACCCTAAACTGTGCATTCTTAATATATATCCTGAAAAAGTTTTCACAAAAAATGTCAAGTATTTACTTAATGTATGTTTCCTTGAGGCAAAACAATGCATTGCTCGCTCATGGAAGGAACCAACAATTTGTGGTGTCTCTCAGTGGCTTAAAGGAATGACTCTCTTTCTGGCTCTTGAAAGGATAAGCTATTTTTCAAAAAAAAAAAAAAAAACTTGACAGTTAACAGAATCTGAACAATTTTCTACAACTTCCTGGAGAGTAATGATGTACAAAATGAGGTTTAGACTGATGAACAGATTTGATTGCTAGCAGGGCTGCTGCTGTTACTGTTAATTATATATATATATATATATATATATATATAAGCCAGACGCTTCTGACGCTGCCTCTTGTAGAGTAGCTTCACACAAGGAATGCAACAGCTAAAACCCATGTCTTGCATACGTCTGTGCGTGGTGGTTTCTGAAGCACTGACTCCAGCTGCAGTCCACTCTTTGTGAATCTCCCCCACATTTTTGAATGAGTTTTGTTTCACAATCCTCTCCAGGGCAGTTATCCCTATTGCTTGTACACTTTTTCCTACCACATCTGTTCCTTCACTGCGCCTCTCTATTAATGTGCTTGGACACAAAGCTCTGTGAACAGCCAGCCTCTTCAGCGATGACCTTTTGTGTCTTGCCCTCCTTGTGCAAGGTGTCAATGGTCGTCTTTTAGACAACTGTCAGGTCAGCAGTCGTCCCCATGATTGTGTAGCCTACAGAACTAAACTGAGAAACCATTTAAAGGCCTTTGCAGGTGTTTGAGTTAATTAGCTGTCTTCAATATTGAACCTCTCCACAATATTCAAATTTTCTGAGATACTCAATTTGGGGTTTTTATTAGTTGTCAGTCATAATCATCAACATTAAAACTTGAAATATGTCAATCTGTGTGAAATTAATGTATACATTATACAAGTTTCACTTTTTCAATGGAATTACTGAAATAAATCAACTTTTTTATGATATTCTAACTATGTGACCAGCACCTGTATGTGTACACACAAGTACTGGAGAACACATCCACTGGAACCTCTCCAATGTGCAGGGGGAGAGGAGGTGCATGTTCTGCTTAAAGTCCACCACCATCTCCTTGGTCTTCTGTTAATGCAAAGAGTGATCTCTTTGCACAAACCCTCCAGTAGTTCCATCTCCCATCATCCACTCAGCAGAGAAGGTCATCGGCTGCAATCTGCCCTCCCTCCAGGGCCTGTATGCCTCCAGGATTCTGAGGTGTGCAGGAAAGATTGTGGCTGACTCCTCCCACCCCGGTCATAAACTGTTTCAATCTCTCCCCTCTGGAAGGAGGTTTTGGTCCATCAGGACCAGAACCTCCAGAGACAAAAACAGCTTCTTTCCCTCTGCCACCATCCACATGAACACACCCCCAGTCACCCACTGAACCCCCCCCCCTTTCACCACCACCACCCGATCACCACCTCCATGATGACATTATCTGCTGCACTGTATATATATCCTTTATTCACTACCTATCCTTTGTTTATCCCCCATCCTTTATATTTATCATTATTATTATTATTATTGTTGCTGGTTTGTTTTTATGTTCTTTGTTTTGTGCACCAACTACCAAGACAAATTCCTTGTACTGTCCAAAAAACTGTACTTGGCCATTAAAACATTTCTGATTCTGACCATTGTTCCCTCCGCAAAGCAGGTAATGTTTCTGCCAGCGTTATTTTAGAATTGAAGATCTTTGCTCAAAACCAACTGGACCCAACGAGCCAGGTTTGAGTTAAGTCTTAATTTCTATATTTTACATGGGTCTGGGCACTGCACAGTAAATGAGCAGCCTGGTGATTTGTTAATCAATGTTAAAAAATGTCAAAGTTGTAAACAACTCGTTCTTGAGTTGTGGACATGCACAGATAGTGTCAGACTTAATCTGGTTTGGCCTTAATAACAAGGACTGTAAAGAGGTGGACAGAGGAGTCAAAGCAGGAGTTACAGGACTGCTTTGACTGCACTGATTGGAGTGTTTTTGAAGCTGCATCAGACAACCTCGATGAACTGACTGACACTGTGACATCTTACGTCAACTTCTGTGAGAACATGTGTGTGCAGACCAAGACTTTCTGCACATACAACAACAACAAACCCTGGTTCACACCTCAACTTAGGATGCTGCGTCAGGCTAAGGAGGAAGCCTACACGAGTGGGGACTGGGTCCTGTTTAAGCAGGCGAAGTACACACTAACCAAGGAGATCAGAGTAGCCAAGAGGTGCAACACTGAGAAGCTAAAACAAAGCTTCTCAAACAAAGTCCCTTCAGAAGTGTGGAAAGGCCTGCGTGAGGTTACTAACTACAGGAAACCCTCCCCCCACCCTGCAGGTAACAATAGACTGGCTGAAGACCTGAATAGCTTTTACTGCAGGTTTTCACACCCACCCCCCAGCTCATTAGCATCAGCCCATCACCTGGACTCTGCCCTTCCTGCTCCCCCCACTTCCCCTCCTACCTCACCCTCTGACCCCCCACCTGCCCTGAAGATCAACGAAAGAGATGTGTGCCAGCTATTCAAGAAACAAAAGCTCAAAAAGGCTCCAGGACCAGACGGAGTATCTCCCTCCTGCCTGAAAGCCTGTGCTGAGCAGCTGGCCCCCATCTTCACACGGATCTTCAATACATCACTGGAGCTGTGTGTAGTACCTTCCTGCTTCAAAAGCTCCAGCATCATCCCAGTCCCAAAGAAACCTGCCATGACAGGACTCAATGACTATCGACCCATTGCCCTGGCGTCCGTAGTCATGAAGTCCTTTGAGAGGCTGGTATTGAGCCACCTGAAGGACATCACAAGGCCCCTGCTGGACCCCCTGCAGTTTGCCTATCGGGCAAACAGGTCGGTCGAGGATGCAGTCAACATGGGACTGAACTACATCCTGCATCACCTCGACTCCCCAGGGACCTATGCTAGGATCCTGTTTGTGGATTTCAGCTCTGCATTCAACACCATCATCCCGGACATCCTTCACCAGAAACTCACCCAGCTCACAGTGCCGGCCTCCACCTGTCAGTGGATCACCAACTTCCTGACTGACAGGAAGCAGCAAGTAAGGCTGGGAAGCATCACATCTAGCACCCGGTCACTCAGCACTGGCGCCCCTCAGGGGTGTGTTCTCTCCCCACTTCTATTCTCCCTCTACACCAATGACTGCACCTCAGGGGACCCCTCTGTGAAACTCCTGAAGTTTGCAGACGACACCACCGTCACCGGTCTCATCAGGGATGGGGACGAGTCTGCCTTCAGACGGGAGGTGGAACAGCTGGCTCTCTGGTGCAGTCAGAACCATCTGGAACTGAACCCGCTCAAGACTCTGGAGATGACAGTGGACATCAGGAGAAATCCCCCCCACTCCCCCCCTTACAATTCTGAATAGCAAAGTGGCCACCGTGGACTCCTTCAGGTTCCTGGGATCCACAATCTCACAGGACCTGAAGTGGACCTCCCACATAGACACAACCAGGAAAAAGGCACAGCAGAGGATGTACTTCCTGCGTCAGCTGAGAAAGTTCAACCTTCCCCAGGAGCTGCTGATCATGTTCTCCACCTCCATCATTCAGTCTGTTCTGTGCACCTCCATCACTGTCTGGTTTGGATCTACAACCAAACAAGACAGACACAGACTGCAAAGGATAATCAGGACTGCAGAAAAGATCATTGGTGTTAATCTGCCCTCCATCCAAGACTTATATCTGTCCAGGATCAGGAAACGGGCCGGTAGCATCACTGCAGACCCCTCACACCCTGCACACAACCTGTTTAAACTCCTCCCCTCCGGAAGACGCTACAGATCACTGTACACCAAAACTACCCGCCATAAAAACAGTTTCTTCCCCCAGGCTGTCACTCTGATCAACACTAAACAGTCATAGAGTGTCAGACCTGTTTCTGTTACTGTGAAATAACCATGGAACTAAACATAACAACCCTGGATCAACCTGTCACTGAGAATGTTCATGGACATAATATTTTCATTTAAATGTTCACCTGCACTACTCATCAATGCACTACTGCACTATTATCTTATTATTATTATTATTGTATTTTTATTTCATTATTATTATTATTATTATTATTATTATTATTATTATTATTATCTTGTTATTTTATTTAGTTTGCACATATTAGTCTAACTACTCTTTATATTTATGATTATACTTCTTTTTTTATTTATTTTTCTTTTTTCTAGTTGATTGTTATTATTAGTCTAACTACTCTTTATATTTATGTAGGGAACCAAACCCTCCAAGTTGATCTTTGACTTAGGACACTAGTTTCACCAGTCAATGGAGTCAGAGAGTCTGTCACCTACTGTGAAATGCAAACGTGCCCCACAGGGGGATCTTCTCCCTCTTCCTGTCTGAACAAAAGAACAGGAGAATCCAAGAAACAGTCAGTCAATGTTTACATGCTAAGTTTTCAAACTCTGGGCTCCGACCCCCTGCAGATGTTGTCACCTCCAGAACCCAAACCACTGGTCACACAGGACGTTGGAATAACACTAGCTCTCCTGCTCAAATGAGAACAAAGAACATGTGCTTGACTGGAAAGTCACAAAAGAAAGGATTATTGTTACGGGTTCCTGCAGAAATTGAAATTGCAAATAGTGTCTGTCCTATGCCACTCTTTTCATGTAATTCAATAACCAACAGAATGCTATTTTAAAATGTTTATCATTTAAAAGGTGCTTGAAATACTAGAAAACATCACAAACCTTAGTTCAAGGTACTGAATGTTAACCATATGATAAAGAAAATTCCGTAACCAGAATTTTGACATTCAGGTTTATTAAGTACTAACTATGCTATTTTTCAGCCGTGTCTGGTATCTAACTGTATCATAATAGATGATATATTAAGATATGATGTTGAAAAGATGTTTTGAAATATGTGGAATTAATTATTAGGCATTCTTTTATGTTTAGGAACTCCCTCTGTTGTCTATGTCATTCCACTACACACCCACACTTGAGACACACCCACAAGCTGAAAGCAGAGACATTGACCAATCACCGATATGATCTCACAATGATCAACCAAGACACCTCCTCCAAAAAGCGTCTCCAAATTCTTTTAAAAAAAGACGCGCTGCCCAAAACTTTAGTTTTGGACGCGGGCGTTCAAGCTCACACGTGTTCCCTCATGTTTCCAGTCTTTCATTTCATTTTTCTTTTATTTGTAGTTGCATCAGTTAGACTTTTTAAGAACCTTGCTCGCAGTGAAAGCCTAAGACACAAAAGAGCGTGCCTGAAAGCTGACCTTCCAACATCTGAATTGTGGACCGTGGTCCCTCTTAGTCTGAAACCGGCTGTGATCATCCCAGAAGGGGTTGTGGATCGGCCAATAGAATCACTGCTGTTTAACGAAACAGAACTCAGCGGCGGCACGCCAGTGCAGCTATACTGCCACACGGACGATGTTCCTGCAAACCCAGAACGTCTCCAGGTCCAACCAGACCACATCTCAAGGTATGGACCAGTGAACAATGGACCAGCAGAACTGACTCACTTAAACTACAATACATCCCCATACTTACACTCCACTCACAATCCACCACATATATGTTTGTCCGTCTTCCCCGTCTGTCTTCCCTCGTTGTTATGATTTTATTCTTTGATTTTACAATAGTTAGTCTAGATTAGTTTAGAATAGTGATTCACTTTACTTCATGTAATCCTCACCTTTATTAGCTTAGAAATGCATTTCATCATGGTTTAATCACCGCATTGTTCTCGTTTCTTACTGGATTATGCAAATAAAAGGTTAAACTTAATCTTTGATTCCTCTGATTCATTAAAGCTGTGATGATGGTGTAGACTTGCTGTTAGAATCCACTTCCCTGATTTAATACTTTGTTTAGTCGAAAGAAAAACTTAGACACATTTCCTCTTTTTAAAGAGGTGGCACCCAGTAATTCATTGAGCTAATATTAATAATCATAATTAATATTCTCATTCATATAACCCATTATTAACTACCCTTGTTCTCCTACATTTATGTTATACTTTTTATTTATTTTTATTTATTCTAGTTGATTGTTATTATTTAATGTTTACACTATCAGAGAAAGCACAGTTAACCAAGACAAATTCCTCGTGTGTATTCAATACATTACTTGGTCAATAAAGTTGATTCTGATTCTAATATAAAGCAGCTTCATTTAGATTTAGACAGGCTCAGGCAAGTTGGACCTCTTGTCGGGTCCAACTTTTGAGGCATGATTACAGGTGAGATATTTATTTAATTGTAGGAGAAATAAGGAAGAGATGTCCCACGGTAAAGCTCTCAGAAACAGCACAAGCAGGGAACAGCTCCCTCCTCTCAACAGCAGCCCCTCACCCTGGGAGCCGATTCTTCCAAGATCTTCCCCCACAAGAAAGGCCAAATTATGGCCTGGGATAAAGGACTTTGACATAAAGAAAACCAAACTCCAGAAACAATCTTTCGAAACTCATCTTTAAGCCAAAACAAATTAATATTGGTAGTTATTAGGAGGAATAAAATAAAAACCAAGCAGGATGTCACAGGATTAGAACTTTGCGTATATTAATTCAAGACATGCAATCCCAACTAACTACGTTTTCTTTTCAGAAAAGTGTTGAGAATCATTCATATTCCTCGTGACTGATCAAAGTGTTTATTTTGTTTGTCTTTTTGGGTGATAGTGTTTTAAACACTATCACCCAGTTAAGAAGTGTAATGATGGGAACAGTTCTTTTCATGAGTTTAATTTGGACACTGTCTATAATATAATGATATATTTGTAATGTCATTGCAAAGTTAAACCTTATTTAAGAGCCTAAAAACATCTTTCTGTGATGAACACACACAACCATCTTGTTTTATGGTTCTTTGTTTGAAAACACATGGTTTTAGCTTCATGACACTGCCCACATCCCATTCCCATTTGTTTTCCCCCATTTTGTTTTGAACTCCTGCCTCCTTCACTTTAACCAATTCAGTTTGCACAACCTAAATTTCTAATGGGAAGTTAAGTCAATCAAATCACATCCTGGCCCAGCATATAAATTAAGTTCACAGGTCAGTTCCCCAGTGTGTCTTCTCAATCTATTCTCAGCCTTCTCACAGCCCAACAGATGCAACTTTGATCCAGAAAACCACAGGAATGGAACAGTCTCATCGCTTGGTCACGAGGTTGGGCTTTATGCCATTTCAGATTTGACCAACTTTGACTTTTATTTTAATAAAAAAAAATTAAAATAACCCAAGCAATTTTTCCCCTTTCTGAAGCACCCTTTTTTATAACTTCGCAACATGTAACTATGAAATTAACTCTCTCACATTTGATTCAGAGATTTATTTTGGGAAAGACTGCAGCAAGTGAAAAGACCAGGACCTTGAACAAGCCCAAGTCTCCACAAGTTGAGCCATTTGGATGAAAAGAATTACTCCGCCTGGTGGAAGTCGAACATGCTTCCCCCCTCTTCTTGCAGACTATACGAAATGGAGCCGTTGCAGACAACAGCTTGACGTGAAGGAGGGTAGATGCCCTCAACCGCATCTGTTAAAACCAAACTAAACCACTTGATCAAAAACCTAAATTCATCATCAACCTGTTATTTTTCCATTTAGTTTTATCAATTTTTATTACTTTACCCCTATTTTTCCCCACTCCCTCTTACATTGTAAGAAAAACCCATTCAAAGCATCTACACACCTCATATCTCCAACTCAGCATATGTACATTAAATCTGTATAAAATGTGTATAATGTGTTTACCTGTGGTTTTTATTAACATTACGATTTTTATTAGAACTCTAATTAGCGATAAGAACCCACCAGAAAGGGAAAGGTATTAATTAATAGCTCAAAAGTGATCTAGAAGACTATAACACCAATTTTCTAGATGGCACCCTGGCACACAAACATTGATATTGATGACTATAGTTGCACAATAGTCACTATACCCACGGTACCCCGCAGTGCCAAATTCTTACGGTTCCCACTATACTAAAAATTCTACACGACGATACTACCGTGGATTACGATTCTACCGGTGCAAGTTTACACTACATAGCGGCTACCTCTACTCTCCTCCCGGCTTCTCGCTGCACAGTCTAAGCTTACTGCGCGCTCCTCACTTGAAAACATACCAACATGGCAACCGAACTCCAGAGCTGTGGAATGATTGGCTGTTTGCCTGTCACTGGTAACGTCCAGAGATATGATAGGCTGTTTCCACACACTGAGGTCAAACAAACATTGGCAAGAAAATAAATTTTCTGAGATCCTCACATCTGAGGTGAAGCAAAACAAAGAAGTGCTTTTTGGCGGTATGAAAACTGTAAGTAAAGGAGCTTATGAAAAACAATGTGGAAGAGAATGAAGGCAGTTAACAGCTTTGTCGTATACCAGGGTTGCACAATATGTCGATCGTGATCGACTGGTCGATCGCAAAGGCATTTTGTGCCTGGGTTAGCTGATTGGCTGTTCGTGTTTACTACACCGGCATGAAGGAACTGAAGACAGCTCCGCTTCGACAGAAACTCACTTCAAAACAAACAACAAGCTAAAGTTCTGTCTTGCCTGGACGCGTGCACAGCTTACAGTCACAGACACGAGACAACGCATGACAAAAGCACCGGGCCCGAGCGGCATCACTAATTTTGCTCAAAAAACCAAACTCCAAAAGTCCCATTTGGAACTATTTTGGCTTTAAACGAGGCAGAGACAGTAAAGCAATAGGAGATCCACTGTGCAGGCGCTGCCACCAAGCTATAGGAGCCAAAGGAGGGAACACTTTTTTGTTTGTTTTCCGCACGGACTCAGAGCGATCTTTTTTGTTTTCGTTTTGTTTTTTAATTTACAGAGATATTTACAATGTTCAAACAATATTTACAAATTATATACATACAAAGGAGGGATCACATCCAATCTCATAAAACACCAGTGACGTCACCCAGAAGATGCATACAAATATAGTTTTTTCAGGGAATTTTTTTTTTTTTTTAAAGACAGTGAATTTCTTATCCTAAGTTGATTATTTATATTAGTTAAACATAAATTAATGTGCAAAGGAAACGTAATGATATTCTTTTTAAATTTCAACCATATAAATTCTAATTTCATTTCCGAGTTTTTTTATTGCTCATATGCTTTTGTTCATGTACTCTTATCATGCACCAAACAACACTAATTAGCATTTCTAACTTGTACAAATACATTTCAGATCATAAATATAATAATAATAATAAAAAAGCTTCAGTATCTCGATATTACCCGGAACCGTGATGCTTTGTCTGGTATAGTATCGGGGTTACTCATTTTGGTATTGTGACAACTCTACATAAAACCCCTTGCTCCCCAAGTGTATGCGTATAGTGTGGACCACAGAGGAAATAGCGTCTTCTGTTGACCCGTTTCTCCGATACGCATATTGATGTGGGTCCACAGTGAAGGCACAATATTAAAAGCAACATAATTTTCAGTTATGTAAAGGGTACCTGTTGTGAAAATACTTAATATATTACCAATAAACAAAATATGTGCACCTTTTCATAAAAGAAACACATTAAAAGGATTTTTTAGAACAATTTTATACCTTTGGGTAATAACTAGGAGAGCTTAGACAGGATATGATGCACTTTTGTTGATCGGCCCGGCCTGTTGCTTTAAATAAACGGTGCATTGTCGGAGATAAAGGCGTAACAGGTGTGTTTACATTGTGGGAAGTATAGTTTTTCTGCTGGCTCTTGGCACTAAGCATCTGTGTGTAAGCTCTCCTTCAGTGATATAACTTCACCATGCAGGTTGTAAGTTATGAGAGGATTAAATATCACCTTTCTCAGCAACTACATGCGTCTTGTATGCGGCCCTACGCCAACTCAGCATGTAGAATTAGCCTAACTAGGCTGTGTAGTTAGGTGTTGAAAATGCACAAATATGGCTAGCAACTGCAATGAAAGCTGTGCGAAAGGATATCTGTTCATGCACGGAGGATGCGCAGAAAAGCAGCACCTGACAGCGCCCTAACAAACAGGTAAGTTCTCCTGATAGCTCATCATTTAGCCACAAGGATATAAGAGAAAACAATCCGTTGGGGATGCTATTAGTGACATGACAGCCGCCCATAGTACCCCCTGTAAGCAGGAATGTAGTTGTGCTCTGAACAAGTATGTTTACGAGCTGCATTGAGACTTTCAGAGAAGAAATTCTGATTTCAGATGTAACTTTGGCTTTGTGCCCAATAGCTTAGCACACAGATCTCTCTCATAGCAGCTGGACTTGAAACTATCCTTGCACCTAATTTTGTCCAAACTGAAACATTTTAAGTGTGTATCCTGTGCTAATATTATGGAGTAAATGTCTGGCTAACTCTGACTTAGTGTTGTTATTTGACTTAGAGACGCACAAGAAATGTTTCTGTGGGGTTTTTCTCTTGTTGTTATAGCAACCACTGGCTTTATGTTCCACCATTGTTTAGAAATTGTAGACCAACGGAACACTGTTGCCTAGCAACAGCTAACAAGAATCAACGCAAGTGCGTCATAAACTGATCAAAAGGGCGACTCTTCATAGTTCATACTGAAGGTATAAAATCGTTCTAAAAAGTCCTTTTGACGTTTTTTGTTTTGTTTTTTAAAAAGGTGCACATACAGTTGTATTATATATAAATATATATATATTCACTACAGGTACTCTTTATGTAAAAATGTAAATACATTTTAATGTGAACTCAGATTTAAACCCGTTTTCACAGAAGATTAATACATGAGGCATGTTTGTGTCCAACAATACACACATTGTTAGGTAGGTAAGTAATAATCCCAAAATAAATCACATTTTAAAATGCTTAAAAACAAATCATTATTTACTGTGACCGGAAGATAGAGAAGGACTTTTTAGTGCTCCTCTGAAACCACACTAGGGCGGTCAAAACTGCTCAAAAATGACGTTCGAATATTCCCTCTTAACCCCCCCCCCCCCCCCCCCCCACACACACACACATTCGGATTATTAAAAAAAAATCTTTTTCCTTTTTTTTTTTATTGACAAAAAATTATATATCTGGTGGCGCATGTTATCAATAACGTGCATTAGGTCAATAACAGGATAAATTAATACAAAAAGACATTAACTACTTGTTTTTTTTTTATTCAAGTTAAAACACTTGACGTGAGGGTATCTCCCAGAGTTTTCCACCAAATGAGAGGATTTTGTAGCGCAGGAATTGGAGATTCTTGTTCATACATCAACATCTCTTTTTGAAGCAGCAGGCTGATGTCTTCCTCGTCTGGGCTGTCCGTGCAATACGTGTCTCAGAAGAGACACCCCATAGTTGATAAGTTTTCTCTAGCGGCCTCATTGCCTGTGCCTTTTGCCACATTCACTTGTTTCATCTCCTCCAGAATAGCCACCAGCACCTGCCGTCTCTGCTCCTCTTTCAAATGAACGAGGCAATGAAAACGTGGATCCAGGTAACTCGCTTTGTTAAAAATATATATTAGGACAGTTTTGCATTTGTCCAGCCTATTACTGTACATTTCATACACTATGCTTACCTTTTCCATTAGGGACCATTCGCTTGTGGTCAGCTCCATTCTTGACAGTTTTTTGTCAAAGATGACAGCAGACACCACTGCTTGCTGCTCCATTGCACGGCAGATCATTTCACAAGTGCTGTTCCATCGCGTCGGAGTCGATAATCAGCTTCTCATTTTTTAATCCCAAAAGTTGTTGTTTTTGCTGGAGGAGGTAGCTGTCGGCGGAAGATTTGTTGAAATGTGAGGTCGCCACTTTCAACCTACTAACGGAGATTTCAATGGCTCTGATCCCGAGCCCTTTACGCACAGCCAAGTTTATTGTGTGCGCCACACATGGTATATTCAATGTTTGAAGATGTCTCTCCACTGCATTGACATAATTAGTGGCATTGTCTGTTGTGATGAAAATTACAGATGCCCTTTCTATGCCAAAAAATTCCAAGATCTCTTGAATGCATTCGCCTACATTCTCTGCAGTGTGGCTTAGCTTAAGCTTTTTTGTTTATAGCACATTGTTAAGCATTTCCCAGTCATCATTAATCAAATGGGCCGTTGCTGTAACATAGAATGCTGTTGCTAGGGATGTACACCCGTCCGTGGCAAGAGCCACCTGTTTTGTCTTTGATTGATTCCTTTATCTTGTCTGAGGTGCTGTTATATTCTATTGGTGACTGTTCCACAGCTCGGGATGTGGTACCTCGGTTCGATTTCTTGACAAAACTCCCCATAGCCTGCCCCATCCACGACACTGATCGGTCTCATGTCCTTACAAATGGACAATGTTCATTTCCGCGTGATGGCCTCTTGTCGTGTCGCAGACAATGCGCTTGTGGTGGGCGGTGAAAAATAAGTGTCAAGACGTGGCTGTTTAGATGTAGTTCCACACATCATGCCAAGCTCCTTTGGATGCACATTTTCGAGATATAACCTCATGTTGCTAGTGGTTGAATGGTATGCTAACTTACATAGCTTGCATACTACTTCATCGCGCGGCTCCACAAAGTTACCTTCTACCGACCAAAATCCAAAGTACTTCCAGACATGGCTTTTTAGATGTATTGGGGTTAAAATCACTTTCACGACTGCAGTCGAGTTGGGCTCTGCACTTTCTGCAATCTTCCATATGCACTGTCGGGACCTGACGTCACTCCTGCGACCTGTCTCTGACCCCTCAAGCAGCGCCAGCACAGCAGACAGCTGCGCCTGCTACCCATTGAACTATATAAAAACCTACCATGGGCGTGTTTTTCCCATAATATATATATAATGTTTTTAGTAATATTCAAATATTAATTTTCACATTCGAATTTTTATATTTTTTACGATTCGAATATATATTCGAATTTAGAATATTCGTTGACAGCCCTAAACCACACACACACTCACTCAGCCACAACCCCCTAGCGGCATGGCGGCCAATTGCAAAGTGACGCGTTATATCAGGCTTAACTGTCACTGTTGGTTCTACCCCTCCTATAAAAGCTGGGAGGAGGGTTTGCTGCTTTCTCAGCCCTCAGTGAGCATTGATTGACAGTTCCAGGAAGACAGTGCTCAGCTACGATGATGTTCGACTCTGTGCTTCTATAAAGAACTGATTCTGGTCTAATCAGTGGGTTAATCAAGCTATGTGTGTACAGTCACATTGTGTGTGTATCTGTCTGTCTGCGTGTGATGTGCTTGCACTTTTTGTTGCTGTGTATAAATCTTCCCATTTTGTGTGTATGAGGGGGTTTTTCCAGGCCTCTTTGCCCATGTATGCAATAGTGTCTGAAGGGTTGTGTGCGCGTGGGTGAGCTTCACACAGCTCAGCTGTGCATTCACTGTGCAGCGCTGTGGGGCCGCGCTGCTGTCACTGGGCATGTCTTATCTGCCCTCGGAGCAATGCCCATAATCTAGGTATTTTGTTTTATTTTACCCCTAGTGGCAGGTCAGCAAAGGTCTGGGGGTTAGTTACACTTCATTAAAATATTCCATGTTTGAGGCCTCGCCCACTGAGGTCAAACAAACATTGGCAAAAAAATAAACTTTCCGAGATCCTCACATCTGAGGTAAAGCAAAACAAAGATGTGCTTTTTGGCAGTGTGAAAACTGTAATTAAAGGAGCTCATAAAAAACACTGTGGAAGATCTCATAAATGAATGAGAACGGCACAGTCACCCTGACCCAGAAATTAAATCTGACAATTCAGCTTTTGACATCAATTCTGTTCATTTACAACCTCTAATAATAAGTAGAAGAGCCTCCTCCAGCCCAAAGATGCTCACACTGACCCGACCAGGTACATTTATTATCAGCATCTTCCTGTGTGGAAGCCATTGAAGTTCTTCTAAAGAAAAAAGTAAGCAACAAATACTGAAACGCTCATCGTGCTATTTACTGGCACCACAAAATGTGGTTTTTAATGTGGGTCTTTGATGAGAAGTGATCTGAGATACTGCTGAAAACAAACTGCTGACCAACACACAGTTTTGGCTCTGCCATGATGAAATGGAAAGGCCACATTAGGGCTGGGCGATATGGCATTTTATAAATACCGCGATATTTTTAGGCCATGTCACGATACACGATATATATCTCGATATTTTGCATTACCCTTGAATTAACACTTTGATGCACAAAATCACACCAGTATGATGATTCTCTATGTCTACATTAAAACATTCTTGATCATACTGCATTAATATATGCCAATTTTAAACTTTCATGCAAAAAAGGGGATATCACAACTAAGTCAAAGTTGACATAACTGTATTTATTAAACAGTGAGTGGCTCAAACATAAAATTGTCAACAGAAAGTGCACGTTCTGTGCAAAATTGTCACAGAGACATTTCAAAACAAGACATTAGTGCAGGATGCAACTCACATGGCATTTCAAAACACAAAATTAAAGTGCACTTTTTGTACATAATGCCACTACAATATTTTAAAACAAATAGTGCCCTTTTGTGCATGTTGTCATTAAGATGACATTTCAAAAAAAAAAAAAAAAAAAAAAAGTCCGCGAGTTTAACGGTATGGTCATTTTCAACACCGCACAGACTACAAGCTGCGCTATATCGAGTATATTCGATATATCGCCCAGCCCTAGGCCACATTTTACTTTGTATATTTTACAAATTATTTTTCTACATTGTATTATTCTTCATTAATAATGAAGAATTATTTTTCTTCATTTTCAAAAAAGTGATACAAATTTTTAAATCAAAGTTAAAGGCTCTCTTTTTCTCTACTGCGTATGATTGAGAGGGAGATTATTGATTGTTTAATGTTTTCTGTTGCAATTTTTAATCATGTAAAGCACATTGAATTGCCTTGTGTATGAAATGGGCTATACAAACACATTTGCCTTGACTAAATATTATCCAGCTACTTAATAATTAATTGATAATTGTAATATTGATAACAATATAATCATAATATTTGTAATATAATATATATTGAAAATCGAATTATTTACAATTATAAATCCCCAACACAGTAGATCCTGAAGAGCTGTCCGTGGTAGAAGTAGCTCGCAAGCCAAAAAATGTGTGCACCCTGCTGTATAGGAACAGACTCCAGCTGAGGTTTGAATTAAATTCTCAATAACTAACTTAACCAATGCCTAATAATGAAATTGCATCCTTCCAAAGCCTAAAATCTTATGTCTGCTAATTGATTAGGACAATGGTTTACATTTAGGTCAATAAAATGTGGCCTACCCATGTGTCAATATGCTGTTTCTCAGCCTTAGTTGTCCGTAAGGTTGAGGCAATTTAATTACTAAATGTTGTCCCTTGTCTGTGTTTAGTATGCCTTCAGCCAATTACACTGAGGATACTTCATCACATTACTTCATAAATACTGCAGCGCATTGGCAAAAGTTTAAGGTATACTTTACATTTTAAGTAAGTAAGTAAACTTTATTTAAATAGCGTTTTTCACAGACAGAAGTCAAAGTCCTTTACAGTGAACACAATAAAATTCAAAACAATAAAAAACAAAATTATAAAAGCAGCTCTAGTAGCTCTGGAAAGCCTGTTTAAAAAGGAAGTCTTTAGCTGCTTTTTAAAAGTCTCCAGAGTCAAGGGAGAAGTTCATTCCAGAGATGGGGTGCAATGGCCCAGAATTTTAGGGTGTACTCACACTGGCAACTGGGGCCGTTCCAAGCTCACAGCGGGAATCTCCCCCTCCCTGTCCCTTTTCTGGCACGGTAGAACGGACGGGATCACCAGCTCAACTCGGTTCCCACAGAGAAACACATCATCACGTTAATTTATGACACACGTTTGGCGTTACGTCACCATTAAGCGACTCTGGGTTTGTTGTTGACAGTACATTCTGTTAATTTCATATTTTCTGTTGCGTAGGGTAACTATAAACCAAGATTTACCCAGACACGTGCTCTTTTCACGGACTGGGTTTCCCAGGGCCCCTGAACGCATCACGTTAATTTAAATGACCGTAACTCTGCTCATATTTGTTCTATCGGAGAAATTCCACCAGTTTATGAAAGATAATAAGTTGCTCTTTACAGCCAGTGTCGGTACATTGCGGTAATTTTACTCACACGTAACAGAAACATTGAAGATGCCGCTTTGTTTTGACGAAATCGACACAAGGAACACAGAGAACCAAGTGAGTGAGAAAGAAAGAGATTAAAACAGACCAAATAACGGTGGATTTATTGAAAATGAAAGACTCTCTCCGACGATAAAAACCACTATGGATAGAGGTTCAAATGGATTTGAAAACAAAGGAGGAAAATGAGCCTATAAAGGTAAGATCAGTTTAATTTCTGGATCAATAAATGTCGTCCTGATTTTGTGGAGCTAGTCTTTGTGTACATTAATATAAGTGCAAATAGATGCTTTTAATGTGTGAGACAATTTAGGACAGAGTACTTGTGTGTTTGTTTAAACTTTGTGTGTCTGTGTCCATCTGAGCATATTTATCTCCATCACTTTGAGTTTTCCTTTTGATGAACATGACATTATCTAACTCTTCTTTTAATTCTTCGTCTTTAAGTCCATGCAGAGTGGACACGACCCTCCCTGGACATTAAAACCATGAGCTGATCCAAGTTTCCATCATCTGGTCTAGACCCATCACTTCTACAGACAACAGACAGAATGAAGCTCAGAGTCAACATGGGAACATGGGATGCACTTTTTTATTGAAATGTATATTAAATGATTATTTAATTTTCTGTAATTTTATTTTTTAGGAGATGTTTTTAATTGTTTCAATAATTTAGAGACTTAAGGAACAGATTGTTATAATGCATAATAAAGGTGATTTACTTGAGTCAGCACTAATTTCAGATTGTTTTTAAGTCTTTGTATAAAAATACTTTAACAGGACAACAATGATGTGCAGAGCTGCAGTAATGTTGGCTTCATACAATAATAATAATAACAACAACCACTGCACATGCCACCAGAGAAGCATCCAGTGAATAATTTACATATAAAAAAAAAGTTCACTGATGGTGTCATTGAGATCTCAATGTCACCATCAGTGAACTTTTTTTTTTTTTTTCTTGTAAATTATTCACTGGAAGCTTAGATATTGTGTGACAAAGATATCAAAGTTTGTTGTTTTGAGAAGAGTCATATTTATGATTAAAAGTTATGATTGTATTATAATCTAAAGTTTAGAATTATCTGGCTCGTCTGCCTTTCTTTCTGTTCACAGCATAACCTTATATTTAGTTCTACAAAATGTGTTTATAGCTAATTTTACTGATTATTGTTACACATCATCCTGTATGTGCATTATACAGTATAAATGTGTAGATTTAACTGTTGGAGAAACCATTTTATTAAATACAAAGCAAATGACATGCAAACAGAAAAACAAAGGTAGAAATTGTGTATTTAATCTATGAAATTAGTGAGTTGTTAAAGTACTGAGGTGCAGCGGAGGGTCTTCATCTGCAGAGAAGTGATGAGGGGTCCGAGTAAAACCCAAAATTCCATGGTAATTTTGAGGGTATAAACATGCATATAAACACATTACTGGTATATTAACCCATATAAACCAAAAAATATAGAAATGGGACATTTTACGGCTACAAATGTGTAACATATTACTGGTATTTTGAGAACAGGACACATGTAGATTTCTGAGCAATTCATTATAGTTGTGCAAGGCTAACAGGAACTCCACACACTGAAAATTGGTATTGCCACATGTGCACTAACACGACACGACCTAAGAAGAGAACTAAAATAAGATTAAAAATAAATAAATAGTTGCAACAATTTGCAGTCTTGTTCCAGGTTCTGCTGTCATAATATTCCCATCCTTGTACTTCCAATGTTTAAATGTTTTGTCTTTAAGGTTCATGTTACATTTTGCAAAAGGTTGCACTTTATTTCTGGCTTATTGATTTTTGTTTGGAAAATTATTACCCTTTCTTTCAGACATTACATTTATTTGGGCTTGTATTTGTGACGTTCTGTTTTTGGTTACATTTAGATGAATAAATTAATACACTACACTTTGCTCCCCAAGACACTGTTTGTTTTCATTCTACAGAGTTTGTGAGTATGTGTCCTAGAACACTGAAACACCATATATATATATATTTATATTATTTATACATTAGCAGCAGTACAATGTCCAATTTCCATTTTTTTCTGGGTTATATAATAGCCAACTACATGTGTCCTGTCCACAAAATACCAGTAATATGTTACACATTTGCAGCAGTAAAATGTCCCATTTCCATATTTTCTGGTTTATATGGGTTAATATACCAGTAATATGTGTTTATATGTATATTTATACCCTCGGAAATACCCGGACCTGATGATGAGCTGCTACACTCCGTTACTGTCCCGCTGTTGGCTGAACAAAGAGAAGTCATGTTGTCCTCTTCCTCCATGAGTTCTCTGTGGTGTTGTTCATATATATCAGGTAACGCCAACTCTGAACTTTTCATTGACTAACGAGCACTTCTGACACCGCTATCATTGCGGAATGCGGATGTTTATGTGCCGTAAAGCGTCGCGCGGTACCAACGTCATCACATTTTGCGCGCGGGTCGAGTTGTGCATGCGCAGGACCATCGGGCCGTTAAACCCCCTGCGGTGCAGTTCACACCTACGCAGGCCAGACAATGGCCCCCCATGGTTTCACACATGCACAGAGCTGGTTAGGAACAGCCTTGGTTGCCAGTGTGAGTACACCCTTAAAGTTCACTCTGAAGGCAACAGGGAGCCAATGGAAAGACTTCAATACAGGAGTAATATGGTCTCTCCTGTTGGTGAGGGTCAGGAGCCTTGCTGCAGAATTTTGTACACGCTGTAGGCGGGTCAGCTTCTTATTTAGGCAGGTGAACAGGCTGTTACAACAGTCCAACCGCAACGACACAAAAGCATAAATAATAGTCTCCTGCTCTTTTTGTGAGGACATCTGTCTCAGCTTGGCGATATTACACAGTTGAAAGAAACAGTTCTTTAATAACTAACTCGAATGTTGCACTAGAGACATGTCTATCAAATATAACTCTGAGGTTTCGCAAACTTGTTTTTACTAACACGCTCAGGTCTCCCAGGTGTTGCAGACAGGAAGCGGCTGGACAGACTGATCAGAAAGGCCAGCACTGTCCTGGGACGCCCTCTTAGTTCAGTGAAGGAGATGGGAGAGTGAAGGATGCTAGCTTCATGATGGACTGTTCCTTCAGTGTGCCATCTATGGGGCACACTGACAGAACTGGAGAGCTCTTTTAGCAGCTGATTGCTCTACCCAAAGTGTGCGAAAATGCAGTACCACAAATCATTCCTTCCTGTTGGATTTCACAACAAACAGGACTCCAATGACCACATCGACACACAAGCCTCTGTCCATATCACTGCCAATTCTTTAAATAATATGTTTATATTGTATTTATTTAACGCTGTTTTGTGTGTGTGTGTATATATATATATATATATATATATATATATATATATATATATATATATATATATATATATATATATCCTTGTTATTCAAGTTTTATTAATTTATATTAATTGTGTGAATTGTGACTATCCTTTAGTCTTCTATTGCTGTACAAAACAAATGTTCCCTCTGTCGGACAAATAAAAGTCCATCTTATCTTATTGCTTTGTTTGAACCTGTATTATAAACCTTGACTTACCTTATCCAGATGTAAGTGATCCAGAAGCTTTCTAAAGCCGTCACAGAACTCCATAAGATCCCAATAAACAGGATACTGCAGCTAAGAAAGGACATAAGCAATGTAATTATCAATTATGCTAAAGTCTAGCATAATAATTATGAGTGTCCCGATCTGATATTGATATCGGATATCGTTCCGATATCAGCCACAAAGCGAATATTGGATTTTATCGGACTGCATCTAAAATCTCCGATACAAGCACTAAGTTTTTGTTGTTTTTGTCCCTGCCCTCAGTTTTTCCCACCATATACTGACAGTAAAAAATAAATGAAGTGAACATGAATTGCTGACTATTGTTCTCTGTATGAGTAACATCACTTGATCAAGCCTTTTCTAACATTCCACACTACAAAATAAGTAAAAGTATGTATGAATCGTGCAGATATCGTATCGATATCGGAATCGACCAATACTCAAGGCTACAATATCGGTATTGTATCGGAAGTGAAAAAGTTCGGAACATCCCAAATAATAATAGCACTAAAGTTTCAAGACAGAATAACCCATCAGCTTCATTTAGTCTAGCAGCTAGAATAAAATAAAGCTGATGGGTTTTGTCTTGAAACTTTTTTACTTTACCGTACTGGGGGTATTCCAGAGAGCAGGTTATGTGAAAACTCAGAGAGTAAGTTAACCCCAAAATGAGGGAAACTCTGAGATATCCATTCCGTTAAGAGAGGTAACTGAAACTCTGAGTCAGAATCAGAATCAGAATCAGAATCAGCTTTATTGACCAGGTACAGTTTAGAACAATACGAGGAATTTGACTTGGTAGTTGCAGTGAAAGAAGACACATCAACACACCGGAGCAGCCATTTGCGGCGCCCACATATTTAGGTGAAAAAGGGATCAACAACAGGAGGAGAGGAGGGGTGAGGGGAAAAAAAACTGCCAGTTAGAAACTGATTTCCCTAAACAGAGAAAGCAGTGTGAAACCAGGAAAAAAAAAAAAAAAGTCAGTCAGCATATTAACCGAACCTGCTCGCTGGCAGGTTTATTTGAAGAAACCCTATGTTTCTCCGCGATTTCACCCAAATGAAGAAAGCTGTTGCTCATTTATTCCAATTCCCATTGATACTGAAGCCCAACTGATTTAAAATGTCACGAGTGAATCACCCTCCCAGATTAGATTTCCTGTCATTTTCCACAGGAATATCAATTCAAACGCAATCACTTTTCATCAGTGTATAAATTATCTCAATCTAACACACCTTACACAATGCGGACATGTGCCCACAGCAAATTACATGCATTGCACATGTGGGTGGGATTTGATATAGTTTTAAATGTGGGGTGGTGGGCTCAGATGAGGGTCGGTCATGGTTTTGGCTGAGGGCTGTTCAGCCTCTGTCAGAGGTGGGGTAGGTTCCCTCTACCCATTTTCTGGACCTGTGCTTTCTTTTTTATTGGCAGAGCCTCAGTTTTTTTTTTTAAATGGGTATTTGATTGAGTGTTTGTGTACACATTGTCACATTTTAAATGACTTCAATAGCTACGTACAAAAAAAAATGATATAAAGTGTAATTCTACTAAGTGGGTTATTAAGTGAGATGACATGGTAATACAACATTTTGTAAGGGCCACTGAATTAATGTTTACTTAAATTTAAATCAAAGTAAGGTACAATCATAACAAAATATGTCTTACCTTTTTGAACAAGGATTTCATATTTTATTCTTTAGACGCTTACAAGCTCATCTCTCCCCTGTTGGATTGCACCTAAATAAAAATCTGATTTTATTCCTATTTACATTCATAATGGCATAATACAATCTTATTCAACCTTATGCGTTGACTACTTGACTCAGGTAGCAATTTTCTTCCATGAAGTTTCTTTTTCTTTCACGGCTGCAGCAGTGTTACAGTTACACAGAAACTGTTACACCGTGTTTTCCTTCTGTGTCATGGTGACTAATGCTATCGGGGCTTCTGGCTTTTATATTGCTTGTGCACATGCGCAACTCAAGGTAAACATACTCAGAGGTGATTGAACTAATGCAGATCAGCTTTTCAGGAATTGGACACTCAGATTTTCCCATCTCAGAGTAAGTCAACTCAGAGTTCAGGGATAGACCCAAAGTTTGTTGAACCCCTACCTGAAATAACCCCCAGGGAAGCAAGTCACAGTAAAGTAATATCTTAAACATCAAAAATACACTAAACAAAACTATAACTTGTTTTTGCTCCCATTTTTCATGAGTTGAACGTAAAGATCTAAAACATTTTATTTATACACAAAAGACCTACAGTATTTCTCACATATTGTTCACAAATCTGTCTAAATGTGTGTTAGTCAGCACTTCTCCTTTGATAATCCATCCCACGTCACAGGTGTGGCATATCAAGATGTTGATTTGACAGCATGATTATTGCACAGGTATGCCTCAGGGTGGCATCCCAGTTACGCACTCTGGGTGGAGTGGCCCTGAAATGTGGGTGTTCCCATTCAAATCTGGCTTTGCGCATATTCTCCCATCTGCTTAAGTTTTTTTCCTCTTACATGCTTCTAAACCTGGAATAAGTGCAGCGCCCCGATAAGGTGAAACATTATATTGCACTAGAAGTTTGGACTTAGTTACATTTTAAGCCACACGGACTTGTAATATTGCAAAAGAGACTCTCAGAAAAAAGTCTACACAAACTGACACTGTCAGACTGTTTACACCATCACGCTGTCACAGTGTTCAATATGTTCACACTTAACAGTTCTAGACGAGACAAAATTGGGTTACATTTAACTCTGACAGATACAGATTTCTGTCCACGTTGGTCACAGTGATGTCCAACTATTTTCATACTATGTCCAACATAACGCCACAGTTTGATCCACTACAAAGTACATAATAAGTGAAACAAGCTGTCATATGTGGAGGTTGGTGAAATGAGCATGAGAGGATGGACAAGAAACTGTTCCCACACATATTTAAATGAGGCTCAGCTTCAGTGTGGACTCACTCACATCAGCTCCATAAAGCATTAAACAATTTTTAATTAAAACTGCGCATTATGTAGGAAGCCAATGGTTCTGTTTCACTGCAAACATCTGTCTCCTCTGTAATAAAGCAGGACGCTCTACTGGGTTATTTCCTCAAACCTCAAGCACGTCACACTTGGTCACGCTTTAGAGCAGGTACCGAATTGATGACAGATGTTGACTGATGTGCTGATCATTTTTGAATGCAGGAATGGAAGAAATTAATAAAATCAGGCTTTCCACACAAACAAACGTTAATCTATTGTTAGTACGAGGGGAAAAAGGGAGAGATTTTAACTGCGACTCAGACAGAAGAATGTGGTCGGTCCTCACACTGCAATATATGATAATTAATCTGATCAAATCAACCTGTTACATTGTTTATCAACAAAGGTAGGGATGTAACGATTCACTCAACTCCCGATACGATACGATTCACGATACTGGGTTCACGATACGATTCTCTCACGATTTATTTTACAAAATGGGACTGTAGACAAATGTTTTTTTTGGGAAAAAAACTAGAAAATACGATACTATTTTCCTTTTATTTTTCATTGTCAAAATAATTCCTTGATAAACTATTCAAAACAATGCAATTTAACTAAAAATAAATCTTGAATTAAATAAATAAAGGAATAATACAAATGAAAATGAAGCCGATTAATTTAAATTCTGGTTCTATCATAAACAATGCAAAACTGCATAATAGTTCTTTTTCTTTTTAAAAGTGCAACTGAAAATGTATTTTGTGCCTTAACAATTGGACTTTAAAAAAAAAAAAAAAAACGTGATTGCAATGATTTACGTCATATTTGTTTGGACCAGCAGAGGGCGCTGGTAACCCAGTGGTCGGTTGGCATGCAGATATCTTGCAGTGAAGAAGAGAAGCTATGCTAGCAGACAGAGCTAATAGAAAGACGTGACTTTTACAGATATTCAAGTAATATTACAGATTTTCTTTCGGTGCTAAAGGGGTAATGAATCATTTATTAACATATTTAGGAGTAGAAGGCGGCCAGAAAGAAAGTATTAGCAGACTCCGCCCGCCGCCTACACTTATGGATAGCGCCCTCTGCTGGTTAAAAAAAGTACTGCGATTCAATTTTCAGAAAATCGATATCAACCGTGATACCTATGAATCGATTTTTAACTGCCTTACGATTAATCGTTACATCCCTAAACAAAGGCGTTTCAAATTAAAAGTACGCTTTATCATTTTCACGGATTTCAATTAAATTTACAAGGGTTGAGAAAACTCCACGTTCTAAACGTGGAGTTTTCTAAACAGCCCCAAAAAAATGATATTTCCCAGTCCGCCTCCTTTGCTTCAGAACGCCTTCATTGACAGTCTACGCACTTTTGGTCTACTTACGAGCGGTGGGCGTGTCAGGAGCCAATCGTTGAATTTATCTTGTGAAGCGGCCCTTGTCCCAAAAAGATCTGCTATGTTTGTTTCAGGCACTTTTCAGATGACTGTTTTAAAACAAGAGCTTATTTGAAAGTGGGTTAATAAGTACACAGACACAATGCGATCTCTATTCTGGACTATAGAGCCAGCAGCAGCAACACTGGTAAGCATGTGTGTGACAGAGAAGAGATCTCCGGTCTGTTAACATTCCTCACTTTGACAATCATTCTACTGTATTGTAGCGATGTAAAAAAAGTAGAAAGTTGCCAAATACAGCGCACAGAAAAACTGAAGTAAATCTTAATTTTTATGAGACAGTTCACATACATGTTCATTGTTTTATTGCTTCGTCACATTATACAGATTGTAGATTTTGTAAAATACATTAACCGCTTGGCCACTCCATCAGCTGTCAGCTCTCGATCCTCATCTCCACATAGCATTAACCTAAATATAAACAAAAAGAAGCACTCTCGTGACAATTTTTGTTCATAAAAGAACCTTTTTCTAACAATCTGTGGAGGCACATTTCAGCATCCTGCCTTTACAGTAAAGAAAAATGGCTTTGTTTCGGTCATATCACCGGCAGCTGCGCTAAAAAGACACAGCCCTCTGTCTCCAAATCCTCACTTCTGATTGGTCAATCCCACACATGGGGGAGCGGAGAGGGGAGGGGCCATTTCTACGAGCATGAATCAGTTTTGCTACAGACGTCTCGCAAAATGTGTTGCAAAACTCAGTTTGTGCATCTGTAGCGGCAGATTCGAGAAGTTGTAACCGGAGAATTGAGGTTGTAAACGATCATTTGCGCAAGTAATTAAAAAAACATGTGAATAAATGTTGGATTACAAGTTTGCAGCTGTAATTTTATGTGTAAATATCAGTCTATACATTTTTTCTCATCATTTGTGACATTCAAATTATTTCACGTGTGTGGATTTTTAAAACCTTTCCTTAATAACTTAAACCTACCACAGCTCACCATAGATCAGAAAACCACCTTAGACTCACCATTAACCTTACAAGAACTACAAAATGCTTTGGATAGCATGTCAACAGGCAAAGCACCTGGTCAAGATGGGTTCCCTGCTGAATTCCTAAAACATTTCTCGTCAATGCTGGCTCCACTTTTTTATTAGAGTAGTGACAGAGATTAAAAATAAAGGTTACGTAGGAGGCCACATGAATACAGCAAACATTAAATTATTACTTAAACCAGACAAAAACCCCAAGCTACCATCCAATCTGTAGGGAACCAAATCCTCCAAGTTGAACTCTGACCTAGGACACTAGTTTCACCAGTCAATGGAGTCAGAGGGTCTGCCCCCACTGTGAAACGCAAACTTGCACCACAGGGGGATCTTGTCCCAATTCCTGTCCGAACAAAGGCACAGGAGAATCCAAGAACAGTTTTGCTCCTGTTATCACCTCTCTGTTACATTACCATCAAAAGGAAACAATCAGTCAATGTTTACATGCTAAGTTTTCAAACTCTGGGCTCCAACCCCCTGCAGATTTTGTCACCTCCAGAACCCAAACCAGTGGTCACACAGAACATTGGAATAATACCAGCTTTTTGTTTCCTGCTCAAATGAGAACAAAGAACATGTACTTGTTTGAAAAGTCACAAAAGAAAGGACTATTGGAATGGTTCCTGCAGAAACTGAAATTGCAAATAGTGTCTGTCCTATGCCACTCTTTTCATGTAATTCAATAACCAACAGAATGTTATTTTAAATTTTTTTATCATTTAAAAGGTGCTTGAAATACTAGAAAACATCACAAAGCTTAGTTCAAGGTACTGACAGTTAACCATATGGTAAAGAAAATTCCTTAACATGAATTTAGACATTCAGGTTTATTAAGTACTAACTATGCTATTTTTCAG
The DNA here is from genome assembly GCF_900634775.1 of Gouania willdenowi. Lineage (NCBI taxonomy): Eukaryota > Metazoa > Chordata > Actinopteri > Blenniiformes > Gobiesocidae > Gouania > Gouania willdenowi. Next base: position 2,831,496 of record NC_041046.1, read on the forward strand.
TCGTGTCTGGTATCTTACTGTTTCATAATAGATGATATATTGAGATATGATGTTGAAAAGATGTTTTGAAATATGTGGAATTAATTATTAGGCATTCTTATATGTTTAGGAACTCCCTCTGTTGTCTACAGTATGTCATTCCACTCCACGCCCACACTTGAGACCGGGCGACCGTGGCTCAGGTGGTAGTGGGTCGTCTTCTGATCGAGAGGTTGGGGGTTCGATCCCAGTACCTGACTATGTGTCGAAGTGTCCTTGGGCAAGACACTGAACCCTAAGTTGCTCCCAGTGGTCGACTAGCGCCTTGCATGGCAGTCCTGTCCCACTGGTGTGTGAATGTGAGAGTGAATGGGTGAATGCGCTGATATGTAAAGCGCTTTGAGACTGCTTCAGTGTGGTGATAAAGCGCTATATAAAATCAAGTCCATTTACCATTTGAGACACACCCACAAGCTGAAAACAGAGACATTGACCAATCACCGATATGATCTCACAATGATCAACCAAGACACCTCCTCCAAAAGGCATCTCCAAATTCTTTTTAAAAAAAGACGCCCTACCCAAAACTTTAGTTTTGGACGCCGGCGTTCATGCTCACACGTGTTCCCTCATGTTTCCAGTCTTTCATTTCAATTTTCTTTTATTTGTAGTTGCATCAGTTAGACTTTTTAAGAACCTTGCTCGCAGCAAAAGCCTAAGACGCAAAAGAGCGTGCCTGAAAGCCGACCTTTCAACATCTGAATTGTGGACCAAACCGTGGTCCCTCTTAGTCTGAAAACGGCTGCGATCATCCCCGAAGGGGTTGTGGATCGGCCAATAGAAACCCTGCTGTTTAACGAAACAGAACCCAACGGCGGCACGCCAGCGCAGCTATACTGCCACACGGACGTTGTTCCTGCAAACCCAGAAATTCTCCAGGTCCAACCCGGACCGCATCTTAAGGTATGGACCAGTGAACAATGGACTAGCAGAACTGACTCACTTAAACTACAATAAATCCTCATTCAAACACATACCTACACTCCAGTTCCACTCACAATCCACCACATATATGTTTGTCTGTTCTCCCTTGTCTGTCATTCCCTCTTTGTTTTATGAGCTCTCTTTAGGATTTTATTCTTTGATTGTGCAATAGTTAGTCTAGATTAGCATTCTTTTAGAATTGTGATTCATTTTACTACATGTAATCCTCACTTTTATTAGCTTTGAAATGCATTTCATCATGGTTTAATCACCTTATTGTTCTCGTTTCTTACTGAATTACGCAAATAAAAGGTTAAACTGTAATCTTTGATTCCTCTGATTCATTAAAGCTGTGATGATGGTGTAGATTTGCTGTTAGAATTCACTTCCCTGATTTAGTACTTTATTTAGTCTAAAGAAAAACTTAGACATATTTCCTCTTTTTAAGAGGTGGCACCCAGTAATTTGTTGAGCTAATATTAATAATCAAAATTAATATTCTCATTCATATAACCCATTATTAACTACCCTTATCCTCCTACAAATCTCACTTATTAACACAGACATAAAAATTATTTCCAAAGCACTCACTTCCAGGTCAACTGGTCATTCCTCCTTGCTGTCCTTGGCAAATTTGGCTTTGGACAATGGATCTCCACCCTGTACACTAAACCTAAGGCCTCAGTAACCACAAACAAAATAACATCCCAAAGCTTCACACTGCAGAAGAAAACCAGACAAGGCTGTCCACTCTCACCTTTGTTCTTTGCAATATTCGTTGAACTTCTCGCAGCACCTGTACGCCAGAATACTGTTATTAAAGGAATCCACTCATCCATTTCAGAAAACAAAATTAATCTTTATGCGGATGGTATTTTACTCTATCTGGAAGAACCCCAATCCTCATTAAGTAGTTGTTAAACTAATAAAAAGCTTCTCTAAATTATCATATTATTCCATTAATGGAACCTGGCAAGCCAAAACCCACAATACCCCTCCCCCACAAATACAATTAAATATCTAGGCTTAAATATATCACCAAACTTAAATGAATTCATTAAACTGAACCTCGATCCACTGTTGGATAAAGTCACAGAAGATCTGCGGAGATGGAACAATCTCCCCATCTCACTCCTTGGCAGAATAGCCTCAGTTAAAATGAAAATCTTACCTAAAATAAACTATCTGTTCTCTATGATCCCACTGAAACCACCAATGCAATGGTTCAAAAGATTAAATTCTGCAATTACAGACCCCAAAATAAGCCTTTCAACCCTTGGGGGGTGGGGGGTTTAGAAGCCCCTAATTTCATGCATTATTACTTTGAAAACAGGTTTTAGCCATTATATTTAACAGAATGGCTAAAACCAAAAGAACACCACAACACCTGGCTAGAAATAGAACAGATAGACTGCATACATATTAAACTCTCTGATCTCCCTTTTATCACTGCAACCCTCAATTGTCATAACAGCTTTAAAAACCCACTGATTGCCTCCACCCTGACTGCGTGGTGGAAAGCCCTGGACATTACTAATGTTCAATTCAAAACTAGCATGCTGTCTCCAATCTGGCACAACCCCGACTTTAGAAACAGAAAAACACCCCTCTATCTAAAAACATGGGAAGAGAGCGGAATTATTCATCTCCAAAACCTCTTCGAAAATAATAAGCTCAGGACATATAACAATCTAACCCAAACATTTAATATAAATAAAGGTCATTTCTTCAGTACTTACAAATAACCAAAACAATCAAGAAAAATACGCCAATAGATCTAATCACCTTGCAACCTCCAGAAGTGGTATTATATATGAAGAGAATCTCAACAAAATCAAAAAAACTCTCAAATATACAGAGCACTCTTGAATACTAACTCTAATCACTTACTAATCGCTAGATGGGAAGCTGAACTCTCAATCACCACGAACACTGATTTCTGGACAGAAATTTGTTGTAATACTAATAGATGACTAAAAACAAATCTTCAGCTAATTCAATACAAGGTTCTCCACAGATCCCACATTACCCAACAGAAAATGCATAAAATGGGCTTCTTCGCAATAGATATCTGCTCTCAGTGCACCCAGGGAACAGCTGATTCATATTTACATGCCGAATGGCTTTGTTCCCCAGTTCACCAGTTTTGGTTTCTAATCACTGAAAAACTGTCCTCCATTTTGGACTGCAGGATTCCTCTATCTCCAAATCTATGTCTGATAGGAGACCTGACTATGCTTGATCTTCTAGCAAACCAATCGCAATCCATCCTTGCGGCACTCGCCATAGCAAAGAAAACAATATTAGTGAATTGGAAAGATAAAAAATCCTTAAACATAAACCAATGGCGAAATCTCCTCATAGAATTTATTTTCATGGAAAAAGCCCCCGCCCCCCGGGGCATACTTAGAGGACCGCATGGGCCGGCGTGTGTTGCCTCGGGGGAGGGAAGGGTGAGCTATGGGGCCTCGCCCGTGCTGGGGCCTCCCCTGGGGTCGTGCTGGGTGGGTGTATGTGGGGGCGCAGCCTGTGGCTCCTGTCCTGGCGGATCCGCGTCGGGGGTGGTTGGTCTGCTGGCTGGGAGCGCCGAGCCCCGTGGGTGCATCTTTGTGTTTGGCGTCCCGGGGCGTGCTCCCCCACCGTCTGCCCGGGGACTGGCCGCAGTTCGGTGTGGCACCGCGCCACCTTGAGCGGGGTAGGGCTGGTGGCTTGGGGGGCAACTTGCAGCGTCCCCATGGTGCCCTAGGCGGCCATGGGCGTGGTCATCTATGGGGGGGCTCTCTGGGCCCTCCCCTTGGGGGGTTGGATGCGGGGGTGTGGGTGGTGGTGGCGGGGGGCCCTGGGGTTATGGGTTGGGGATGGTGGCGGCATGCGCTGGGTGCTCGACTCCTTGGGGCTTTCCTGGATGTGTGTGGGGGGCGGTGGCTGCTTCTTGGCCTGGGATCTTGGGGGCATCTGGGGGGCTGCTCGGCCGTTGGGGTGATAGCCCCCACTCTTTCTGCTGGCCTGGTTGCATCTGGGGGCCCGGGGCGGCTCCTGGGTTTGCTGTAGCGGTTTTTGCACATACACTGGTCTACGATGCACTGGCACGCCTTGGGATGTGGGATAAAACTCGTACTGGGCTTAACTTTAGACACGTTGATCCCAAATACCAGCTTTAGGTATTACCACTCACTCCTTCCCTCTGTCCACAGCCACCACCATTATAGCTAAGCTTCACACTTGTCACCAGACTGGCTTTATTACACAACATAATAAGCACAATACGTTCTACTACAACTTTGCATCTCACTCTCACTGTAAAATAATCTATTCTTCCCCACCCTTTCTATTTCCTGCCTTGAGTCTCTCCTCCCTGCTCCCTTCCCCCTCCCCCTCCACCTAAGTGTAACACTGCTCCCCCTTTTTTTATCCTCCATATAATAAAATGTTTCTTACCCTTCCTTAGGGAGGGCTGGTGATGGTCACAATTAAGCAATAAAATAAATTAATGTATTTCATTGCAATAACAAAACATGCATTGAAGTCTCATAATGATTGCACTTCTTGTAGTGTTGACCTTTGACAGCATGTGCAGACAAGAAAAAAAAAAAAATGCACCATTAGTAATCCATTTTCAGAAATTTGTAGTTTTTTCAATGCGGGAGACATCACTAACCTTCGCCGCTTATTACTTCACCTAGTGGAAGTGTCTGATTGTCCAGACAAACGTGATGGTCTTTCCCTAACTCCTTTAGAAAATCTCCCAACACCTTTTCTTTTATTATTTTAGTACAGTTATCCTCACTTTTATCGTTCTAGCATCCCAATGCTGAAAACGAACTCCTTCCATAGCTCTGCTCCCCCCACTCATTCCTGTTCCTTTGCTGTGTGACGTCAGCGTGTCACACGAAAATTACCCATGCAACATACTAGGGGTGTGCCATCTTAGGAACCTTCTTATGAGATCACGATTCAGGGTGCTATAATTCAATTAATCAACAATTATTTCGATATTAACGATTATCACGATTTTCAATGTATCTGACCACCCCCCCCCCTTTTTAGGGTTTCTTTTTTTCATCACTTTGTGGCCATTTCATAGTTTTAAACAAGGTACATGTGTCAGTATCCATTAATAGACCTTTCCCAATTGCAATTTGTGCATGTGCCATGACCCTTCGAAGTCACAGGCCACGCAGTCATCTGGACAAAACTACACAAATCCTATACACTCCCTTCTCTAAAGAAAGCGAAAGAAAGAAGAGGTTTAAGGATTTTTCAGTTAGAAATACAACACCATTCAAACAAGGTAAGTGTCCGATGCAGTGTAAGTTGCTTTTCCACTTGTGTCGCGTTGAGTATGTGTGTAATTTTTGTGTTTGTTTCCATGTTGTGTTACACAGTAGAATGGCATGCTTAGGCATTGGAACCATTGGTTCTACATCTGTTTTCAATTGAACTAGACAATAAAACAGGAAAATAATGTCTGTATTCATCAGAGAAGTTAAACATGGTCCAACTTACAGCTAACATTCTAAAATCTGTAATACACAGAGAGCTACACAGTGTGTATGTGAACTAATGATGCTAATGATGGTGAACAGCTACAGGATGATCAGCGTTCATTACACACAGTGTGAGGAAGTTTTGTGTCCGGATACATAATTATTCATTAATAGTTTAACTAGTCTTTGCATAGATATTATTTACAGTTAAAAGCAGTCCGCTTAGGGTCATTGTCGTGATGAAAGATAAAGTTCCTCTTCATCTTCAGGTTTCTAACAAAAGCCCGAAGGTTTGGTGCCAACACTGCCTGGTATTTGGAACTGTTCATAATTCCCTCTACCCTGACTAAGGCCCTGGTTCCAGCTGAAGAAAAACAGCGCCAAAGCATGATGCTGCCACCACCATGCTTCACTGCAGGTATGGTGTTCTTTTGGTGATGAGCAGTGTTGCATGGAAAGCTGATTGAGCATAAATTAGATATCTTTGATACCAAAGCTCAGTTTTCGATTCCAGTGAGGTCTTTGACTGCACTAGTTTACTAGTAGAACACTGAAACGTGAACTAGTAGAGAGGAAAAATATGTACATGTTAACGACTAAGGTGCCAAATCAGAATCAGAATCCCTTTATTAATTGCTTAAATTACAGCCACTTGAGAAAAATCACAAATCAAAAGAATAAAATGTTTAACAAAGGCAAAAAAGAATAAACATTAAATAAGTGTATACTTAAGTAAAAGACAGTTAAAAATAAGGATTAGATACACACATTACAGTAGTAAAAAAGTAAAGTAAGATTAATAATAATAATATACACATTATATACAAATATGATAGATATTTACAAAATAATACAGAATGTACAAATATGATACAGATATTTACAACAATCAAGCTGTGAGATTACAGTGATGAATTATACAGTTTGATCGCCACAGGCAGGAATTATTTCCTGTGGTATTCTGTGGAGCACCGTGGTTGGATCAACCTGGTGCTTTAGGTGCTTCTGTGACTGACCAGCACATCATGGAGTGGGTGGGACTCATTGACCAAGATGACCTTCACAATGGACAGGGTCATCCTCTCTGTCACCACTGTCAGAGAGTCGACGTTGACCCCCACAACGTCACTGGCCTTGCGGATGAGTCTGTTGAGTCTGTGACCCTCAGTCTGCAGTCTGTATTTTTCTACATACTGTAAACTAAAAACATTTTTATTAGATTAAATGCATGACAGGTCTGGAGTGAGCCAAGTTTAAGAGAAAAAATTCAAACAAATTTGGATTAAACTCTTCATTCAAACTTGTAATTTAGGAGAATAAAGTCATACCTTTAAGAGATTAATGCGGTTATTTTAGTCTACATCAGAAGAGCAGCAGCCGCCGAAAATGAAAAACGTGGAGCATCTTGTTTTACTTTAGTATGCATGACTTTATTCTCGTAGATTTATGTGTTTCTTCTTGTAAATATGAGTTTAACCTCAAAATTGTAGATTTATTTTTCTTTAAGATGGCTCTAATACTCCTAATACTGATTTTATTATGTTAAAGGTAGGGATGGGAATCAAAAACTGGTTCTTTCTGAGATCCGGCTCCCAGTAATCCAATTCCAAGGAATCGTTTGTTTGCTTGCCTGACAATTCCGCTTATCGGTTCCTCTTAAGTCACAAATACATAACGATAAACTCCTCCAGGTCCTGTATATTGTGTTTATGCTAGCATCAACTGGAGCTCCTTCACCATATAGTTGTTTGCTGTCAATTGCGGAGAATCCACCTCCTCCACCCGCAGCTGTGCTGTCCTCTGTGCTCTGTTGCTATGCTAGTCACTTCCGGGTTCTGTACACTTGTGCTAAAGTTCAACAAACTTCAGCAAGAACACACATCTCATCAATAGTTTATGTCCTCATAACAAGTAATCAGACACGAGAGACAGACTGGTACTGATCATTGACATGCGCGTGCGTGCGTGCGTGCGTGCGCATGTCAATGATCAGTACCAGTCTGTCTCTCGTGTCTGATTACTTGTTACTTGCACACGCACACACACACACGGCTGATGACGTCACATGTAACAACAACGACAGCATCTCTGAAGGTCCATTTATAGAAATGTAAACAAAGGCTAAACTGTAGCTTTACAGAAGAATTATTTGTTTTGTGTTTGAATTAGTTTTGGATCAAGTTCAAAAGGAGCACTAAATATTCTCAAATGTTTGGAGCCAAAATGTGTCATATGGTGTAATAATAATAATAATAATTCATCAATTTTATATAGCACTTTTGTATATATTATCCAGTGAAAACAATCAATACCTGGTGGATTAAAAGTGAGCTGATATCCCTTCAGGAAATTAAAGAGACAAAGATAATATAATGAAGAGTTAAAGCAAATAAATCCATTTGTATTATTTAATTCCCTCACCCACTGAGAATCAATAAGAGAATAGGTAAGCAATCGAATCGATAAGCACTATCGATAATGGAATCGGAATCGCTAAATTCTTATCAATTCCCATTCCTAGTTAAAGGTGCAGTCCGCAACTTTCAGATGCCACCATCCCCCCCCGCTGCTCTCTTGCCCTGCCTCCAAACTTTCCAAAGTCTGTCCCTCAGAGGAGCTAACAAGCTAACGTTAGTCCGACAGCAACATCACAGTAATATAACATGCACTGTTAAAAGCATATTACTGCAGCGCTTCTCTCTCTCAATGTGCACACACCTCAGCAACATCACAGTGCCCAAACAGAGGCTGCTGCGCAAAACACAAACGCATGCACTATAGAGTCCTAGTGTAACAATTACAAATCAAACATAATCTAAATCAAGCAGCAGTAATTACCTTTCAAGCAGAAAAATCACCAATTTCATCTTCTACTCCTCCTGGTCATACACTGTAAAAAAGACGGAGCTCCAGCTCTGGGAAAGGGGCTGGGCCGGTGAGCAACAGCTGTCAGATAGTCCATCAAACACAATCCTGGCTCTGACTGGTTCTTTTTGCTCGGACGCAGTACATTCTGGCAAACTGCCAAAGGCTGCAGGAGCAGCAGGGGAGACTCAATGAGCCTGTTTTTTTTCACACAATCTACTAATTTCATGTAAAACTGTCCTTACATAGTGACAGCTTTAGCAAACATCACAAAAAGTCACTTTTATAAGAGTTGCAGATTGCACCTTTAAGGTAAAAAAAAAAAAAAAAAAAAAAACTTACTACTTGCAAATGACCACTAGATGGCGTTTTTGGCTCTTACTAGTAGTACTCGTGGCATTTTTGGCTCTTACTAGTAGTACTAGTGGGCGTTTTGGCTCCTACTAGTACTATTAGTAGCTTCGATTAGCAGATGGTAGTGCGTGATGTCTACCGCCACCTTCTGGTTATATTTGATCGTGCAAATAGTATAAAAAGCACACAGAACCCCTGTAGCTTTACTTCTGAATGTGAAATTATGCATAACAATCTGTCTGTCTGTCTGTCTTACTGTGGATGTTGTTTAAAAAAAAGATTAAAATGCTTCAGCTGTAGGCTGTGTCCGGGTGTAAGAAAATGCTAGATTCCAATGAAAACTATTTTATTTCACAGTATTTGTAATAATTAATATGTTTTTACAATAACAATAGTTTCCATTACAATTCTGCTATGATAATTATAATTATATTTTAGAAACAATATTATTAAAAAAGGAGCATGGTTGAATATTGATTTTCTAGTCATCATAATAAGCTAACAATTGAAAACTAATTTGTTTTAAATAAAATATATATTTTGTATTATAATGTTACTTGAAAGAAGACATTGTTTGGTTTATTTCCAATTCACAAGAAAACATGTCATTTGAAATAACACAAAAATAAATTGATCCTATTGTTAAAAAAAAAAAAAAAAAAACAAAGAAAAAAACAATTTAAAAAGTTAACATTTTTACATATATACCTGCATGTTTCAGTGACATGTTATTGTTTTATTTCCCACAAATACTGTAAGAATTATTAATCATGAGTGATTTTTAGAACAAATAAAACAAGGTTAATTGGACTAGAGATCAATACCTGTCTGTAATATAAATAAAAATGTAATATCGGATGTGCATGGGTCATAAAATTCTGAAAAAACCAACTGCTGGTATAACTCAAGGTATTATTCAGAGCTGGCCCTCTAAAACTGGCAAAGACACTGGTTTGACACTGACCAATCAAAACCCTTGTCACGCCTGCTTCATTAGCATGCAGTCCACTAGTAGCACTAGTACTACAAGTGGACTGCATGTTGACCTTTACAAGTTAACTAGTAAGGACCAAATGTCCAATAGTGACACTTGTAAAATGCATTTGGACTTCACTAATAAAGTAATTATTTTTAATTTGATGTTTTTTTATTTTTATTTTGAGAACCTATTGGAAGCCTCAATCTTCACTTATTCCCTCCTCATTATCATTTTGTGCAACAAGTGTTACTAGTGACATTTTAGATCAAATTAGTCTACTAGTAAAACATCTAAGTCTCACTAGTTAACTAGTATGACTCGTAAAAACAATGCAAGTGCAACTAGTGGACATATGTTTTCTTACTAGTTAACTAGTGAACATTTAGACACTCACTAGTATGACTCATAAAGCCATCTCTGGTATAACAAGTGAACCTTTTCGCTTTTACTAGTTAACTTGTAAAAACTCTGTATCCTAACTAGTAAGGATAAAAATAGTCAAACTAGTTTATCTCGTGGACATCTTGGCTCTAACTAGTTAACTAGTAAACATTTTGAGGCTCACTAGTAAACACAAAAATACATGTTACTAGTTAACTCATGGATATTTAGCACCTTACTAGTTAACATGTAGGAATTTTTCCTCTCTAATAGTTAACTAGTAAATGTTTCAGTGTTCTACTAGTAAACTAGTGCAGTCAAAGACCTCACTAGAATAGGAATCTGAGCTTTGATATCAAAGATATCTAATATATGCTCAATCGGCTTTCCACAGTGTTGTTTTTGCGCCAAATATACTTTCTGGAATTATGTCCAAAATGTTCAACCTTCGTTTCATCGGGCTTAGATGTTTTTCTTCGTAAGATAAGGCTTCCGTCTTGCCACCCTACCCCATAGCCAAGACATATGAAGACGGGAGATTGTTGTCACATGTACTACACAGCCAGTACTTGCCAGAAGTTCCTGCAGCTCCATCAATGTTGCTGTCGGCCTCTTGGTATCCTCCATGACCAGTTTTCTTCTCGTCCTGTCATCACTTTTGGATGGGCTGCGAGAGCACTGGATCCTCGGTTTAAGGACCTCAAATGTATGAGCCAACCTGTGTGGTGTGCTATCACTGCTTTGTATAGGGGGTTGGAGTTGCCGACACAGCCACAACAATCAGCTCTGATGCTTGCCCCAGACTCTTCATCTGATGAAGAGGACACCATTGCCAGATATGTGGAGCACTACAAAGCAGAACCCACTATTGACTTAGAAGACTGTGGTGGGCCAAACATGAAGGGGCTCAAAACAAGATGGCCCGTCTTGCACACAAGTACTTGGCAACACCTGCTACATGTGTACCATGCGAGAGGTTATTTTCACTCTCTGGGCATGTTATTTAGAAAAAGAAAGCTGCCCTGTCGTCTGAAAATGTAAACATGCTAGTGTGTTTGAGCAACTGGCACAGTGCTAAGAAACTGAAGTAATGTGGACAACCCATTTACTATAGTAGCTCTTTGGTTTTGTTCATTTTGTCAGGAATAGGATGAGAAAGGATAAGACAGGATTACACAGACTTTGCTGAATACAATGAGAGCTGTTAATGGCACAATTTCTTTGTTTTAATCTTTTCTGTAATACCCTATTTTAAGCCTACTTTGTAGTAAGGGATGATTTTGTCTTTTGTTTTCTTTTCTACCCATGTGAGATGGTTAGACACAATCATATTGTGTGCTATCATTTGCTTTGAAGTGATAAGTTTAGATGACAAAATGAAAATGTGTCTGCTTTGATTCAAGATCCTTATTAAGCTCTTTGAAAACTGGATGTTTAAAGGTGCAATTCGAATAAATTGTTAAAAAATCATAGATTGTGATTTCTATATTTTTCTTTTTAGGTTATCTCTCATAGAGTGGACATGCACCTTCCATGAAAATTCCAGACCCCTCCATGATTTCTAAGTGGGAGAACTTGCAAAATAGCAGGGTGTTCAAATACTTATTTTCTTCACTGTATATTATCATAATGTAAGCATATCGGTCCACTCCTATGTCAATAAGAGTATTATAAAGTTGAAAAATACCTTTTTAATGTTAAATTAGAACAGATGAAAAATATGTGATTAATCATGTGTTAATTATGAAAATTGTGCGATTATTCACGATTAAAAAATGTAATAGTTTGATATCCCTAAACTGTATACATATAAAAATAACTAAAATATTAGCTTATACTAACATGAGTCAGCCACATGTTGTTCACTACCTGTCAGAGCTCTGTGTGGTGGAATCTCCAACATGCCTTCCTCAGACCCATTTACATCTAAATCTTTAGCAGTCAGTCAGTCACGCGCACACACACGTGACTGACCAGTGCATGAAGTGTATGTGTGGCAGGGTAGGCGATTGACGTATAGGTAAAAGGACTTAGTACCAAAGCGTTTTCTACTGAGTCACATTTACCTGTTACACATTCACAGCCTGTTTGATGCTCAGATGAAGGACAGACAAATCAGAACGTCATATTTTGCAATTATTATTATAATTTGTATTATTATTAGTTGTAATACAGCATTTTCTTTCTCTTCCTTAATCCGCTTCCCACTTCTTAACACACCCACTGTCAAGCATTCAGCAAATTGGGTGTTTATATTTATTCAAGTATCTTCACGTTGAATCACCTCCGTCATACATTTTGCTGTCGGTCTAATAATTGTAAAAAAATCAGCCGAGGCGCAACTCAGGTGCTCACAGCTGATCAGCTCCACGACGCAATACCCACCCCCTCCCAGGAAAAGGATTGGATGGCATGGATAAAATATAATGAAATGTAACACATTTTGTCCCGTCTAAAACTGGTAAATGTGAACATATTGAACCCTGTGACAGCGTGATAGTGTCAGCTTAGATATATTCTTTCTGAGAGTCTCTTTTGCAATAATATGAGGCCGTGTTGCATAAATTGTAACTGAGTCCAAAGGGAGCTGCACTTATTGCAGGTTCAGAAGCGCATAAGAAGAAAATAACTTAAGTCATCCGGAGGCCAGATTTGAATGGGAACACCCACATTTCAGGGCCGCTCCACCCACCCAGAGTGCATAACATTTTTGAAAAGTAACTAGTAGTTTGTATGAATTACTTTTTCAAAGTAACTTACCCAACACTGGTGAGCAGGTCAGAAGAATATGCCTAATTAGCCACAATTTGCCCATGCTGACCTAAAGTAACTTAAACTAACAGCTGCTTTGGTACAATGGTTCAAAAGCAGCAACAGGTGAAGTATATGTACTCACCGAAATAACTCTGTATCCTGAACCAGTCAGGGTCAGCAGCTGCTTGAAGAAAACCTCAGCTGTTCCACTGACAGGGGGAAGGAAGATGATGGGACACCTGACACTCTTTGGACCAGCATCATACAGCGACCACACCTTGCTGTCATCATCATCAACAATAATCTGAGGGAGACATGGAACAAATAGCAGACATGTTCATACAATTTATTCAAGAATAATGTAAGCCTTCCGTATTTCTTAGAAAAAAAAGACTTTTCATATTCTCACCTCAGATTTGTAAAGAAAAAAACGATTTCTTTATTTAAATTAATGATATCTAAATCAAATAACTAAACATGTTTAAAAATTGTATTTAATTCAGAAACACTTTTAATATTGTATTCTATTCATTTACTACTATTTTACTGAGGGTTTTTTTTCTTATCAATTCAATTCAATGTCCGCTCTCTGGCAAATAAAATGGATGAACTGCTGCTCCTAAACACCAGAAACTCGGACTTTTGCAGATCCGCCGCCCTGTGTTTTACTGAAACCTGGCTCAGTGAACTCATCCCGAACAGCTCTCTACATCTACCGGACTTTCAGCTCCTCAGAGCGGGCCGCGTAAAAGAGCTCTCTGGGAAGACGAGGGGAGGCGGAATATGCTTCTAAATTAACCAAGGTTGGTGCTCAGATGTCACAGTGTTGAAGCAGACGTGTAGCCCTAATCTGGAGAGTTTTTTCATGAACTGTAAACCGTTTTATTCTCCGTGGGAGTTCTCCTCGTTTGTTATGGTTGGTGTTTACATCCCACCTCAGGCTTGCGTAACAGAGGCGTTACAGCATCTGGCCGACCAGATAGCAGACGTGGAAAAAGAACATCCTGACTCTTTGCGAATCATTCTTGGGGATTTTAACAGAGCAAATCTAACCCACGAACTCCCTAAATAACATATAAAGTACCCGACCAGGGATGCTAACACACTGGACCACTGCTAAACTGTAATAAAGGATTCATATCACTCTGTTCCCCGTGCAGCTTTGGGGCTTTCTGATCACTGTCTGATTCACCTCATCCCGACCTACAGGCATAAGTTTAAATCTGCTAAACCTGTAGTAAGGACTGTAAAGAGGTGGACAGAGGAGTCAAAGCAGGAGTTACAGGACTGCTTTGACTGCACTGATTGGAGTGTTTTTGAAGCTGCATCAGACAACCTAGATGAACTCACTGACACTGTGACATCTTACATCAGCTTCTGTGAGAACATGTGTGTGCAGACACATACAACAACAACAAACCCTGGTTCACACCTCAACTTAGGATGCTACGTCAGGCTAAGGAGGAAGCCTACACGAGTAGGGACTGGGTCCTGTTTAAGCAGGCTAAGTACACACTAACCAAGGAGATCATAGGAATGGGATCCACACAAGGTTCCTGCTGCTTAACAGAAGGTTTTCCTTGCCGCCATGATGAATTCATGTTGGGTGTGGGATACATATGTTTGTGCATATACGTATATATGCATATGTGTGTATCCATAAAATGAAGAGTCCGTCCTTAAGACTGCTCTACTGTAAAGTGTCTTGAGATACCATTGGTTATGATTTGGCGCTATACAAATAAAAGATTGATTGATTGATTGATTCATCAGAGTAGCCAAGAGGTGCTACAGTGAGAAGCTAAAACAAAGCTTCTCAAACAAAGTCCCTTCAGAAGTGTGGAAAGGCCTGCGTGAGGTTACTAACTACAGGAAACCCTCCCCCCACCCTGCAGGTAACAATAGACTGGCTGAAGACCTGAATAGCTTTTACTGCAGGTTTTCACACCCACCCCCCAGCTCATTAGCATCAGCCCATCACCTGGACTCTGCCCTTCCTGCCCCGCCCACTTCCCCCGCTACCTCACCCTCTGACCCCCCACCTGCCCTGAAGATCATTGAAAGAGATGTGTGGCAGCTATTCAAGAAACAAAAGATCAAAAAGGCTCCAGGACCAGACGGAGTGTCTCCCTCCTGCCTGAAAGCCTGTGCTGAGCAGCTGGCCCCCATCTTCACACGGATCTTCAATACATCACTGGAGCTGTGTGTAGTACCTTCCTGCTTCAAAAGCTCCAGCATCATCCCAGTCCCAAAGAAACCTGCCATCACAGGACTCAATGACTATCGACCCATTGCTCTGACGTCCGTAGTCATGAAGTCCTTTGAGAGGCTGGTATTGAGCCACCTGAAGGACATCACAAGGCCCCTGCTGGACCCCCTGCAGTTTGCCTATCGGGCAAACAGGTCTGCCGAGGATGCAGTCAACATAGGACTGAACTACATCCTGCATCACCTCGACTCCCCAGGGACCTATGCTAGGATCCTGTTTGTGGATTTCAGCTCTGCGTTCAACACCATCATCCCGGACATCCTTCACCAGAAATTAACCCAGCTCACAGTGCTGGCCTCCACCTGTCAGTGGCTCACCAACTTCCTGACTGACTGGAAGCAGCAAGTAAGGCTGGGAAGCATCTCATCCAGCACCCGGTCGGTCACTCAACACTGGCGCCCCCCCAGGGGTGTGTTCTCTCCCCACTTCTATGGGGACGAGTCTGCCTTCAGACGGGAGGTGGAACAGCTGGCTCTCTGGTGCAGTCAGAACCATCTGGAACTGAATCCACTCAAGACTGTGGAGATGACAGTGGACTTCAGGAGAACCCCCCCCCCACTCCCCCCCCTTACCATTCTGAATAGCAAAGTTGCTACCGTGGACTCCTTCAGGTTCCTGGGATCCACAATCTCACAGGACCTGAAGTGGGCCTCCCACATAGACACAACCAGGAAAAAGGCACAGCAGAGAATGTACTTCCTGCATCAGCTGAGGAAGTTCAACCTGCCCCAGGAGCTGCTGATCATGTTCTACACCTCCATCATTCAGTCTGTTCTGTGCACCTCCATCACTGTCTGGTTTGGATCTACAACCAAACTAGACAGACACAGACTACAACGGATAATCAGGACTGCAGAAAAGATCATTGGTGTTGATCTGCCCTCCATCCAAGACTTATACCTGTCCAGGGTCAGGAAACGGGCAGGTAACATCACTGCAGACCCCTCACACCCTGCACACAATCTGTTTAAACTCCTCCCCTCCGGCAGACGCTACAGATCACTGTACGCCAAAACTACCTGCCATAAAAACAGTTTCTTCCCCGAGGCTGTCACTCTGATCAACACTAAACAGTCAAAGAGTGTCAGACCTGTTTCTGTTACTGTGAAATAACCATGGAACTAAACATAACAACCCTGGATCAATCTGTCACTGAGAATGTTCATGGACATAATATTTTAATTTAAATGTTCACCTGCACTACTCATCAATGCACTACTGCACTATTATCTTATTATTATTATTGTATTTTATTTTATTTCATTATTATTATTATTATTACTATTATTATTATTATCTTGTTATTTCATTTAGTTTGCACATATTAGTCTAATTACTGTTTATATTTATGTTTATACTTCTTATTTTTATTTATTTTTTTCTAGTTGACTGTTATTATTTAATGTTTACACTATCAGAGAGAGAGCACAGTTCACCAAGACAAATTCCTCGTGTGTATTCATACATTACTTGGTCAATACAGTTGATTCTGATTCTGAATTTGTGAATTGGACTGAAAAGTAGATTTTTTTTTTAAAGTTTTCCAAAAATGGAATCAAACCTATTATACAGTAGGGGTAAAAATAGCTGTGGTAAAAATGAATGTGCTTCATGAAGCTGAAACAGTAATGTAATATTTAATAAGCGCAAAGTGATATTGATCAACACTTGTTAGCAGACAGTTAAGTTACCTGTTTTTAACACTGCTGAAGTATATTTTTGAAAAGGTTTTTAACTTGTTAAGGTTTGAACATGTTTTTGTCATCAGACAAATAGGAGGCGAACAGAGGGGTATTTCATCAAACCCAGCTCAGGGTTAAGTCCAGGTTAAACCTGAGAGTCCGGCTCCATTAAGTCGGGTTCTAACTGGAACGGCGGTTTCATGAAGAGGAAACACCTTAGTTACCATAGTAACAGTCCGTGGGTCAAACTTGCTCCCGACCAGGTTTAAGCAGTAGGCTTGGCTTAAGCTGCAGACGCACCCTCATGAAACCATGTCATAATTTTGAAAGAAGTCATTTAGTGATGCTTTAAAACACTCAACAAAGATCTACAAAAGGAAAAAGGAGTCAAAAGGACTTCAGTTATACTTTTCTTTTTTCTTTAAATATCGCTTTAATACAGTATTTTAAAAGGAAATTAAACAAAATATCATGGTAAATGTTAAACTAGAATCATTGTTACATGTTTAATGTGTACCATAAACTGTGTATCTATCGCCTCTGTTTACCGTACAGTACAGAGGTCTATTTATTGATCAGAGATTAATAATGAGAAAGCTTTGAATACAGAGAAAGAAAGGCATTTCAGGGACAGTCACAGACCAGAGTTAAGGCTCCCCAACTAAAATACATTATCGCTTTTCAGGATGTGCGCGCTGCTCAGTGCTCACCTGCACCTGAAGTGCAGTGCAGTGTTAGACGTTACATCCAGCAGTACACACACAGCACCACTGAGCTGCTTCCTCTGTTCATTAGAATTTAACATTTAGTGCTGAGTTCAACAAACTAAAATTTGGAAAACTAAACACAAAAACAACAAACCCCCACCCCTATATATAAGAATAAAAAATGAATTCAAAAACACTATTTAAAACTAACGGACGTTTTAGCTTGCAATTCTACCCTACATAACAGTCTTAATTAAATTTGGTCTTCTAATATTTAACAATACAGGACCAAATTGATTTATGTAATGTGGGTCTAAAGCAGACATAGGCAACTGGCGGCCCGAGGGTCATGACAGAAAAATACACAAAACAAGAGCAAGAATACATTAAAAAAAATACAACATTGCAGGAAAAGACAGTAAAAGACAAGATAAGAACACAGAAAATGCATCCGAAAACACACAAAACTACTACAAAAATGAACAAAACAACAACAGTAATACACATTACTTAAAAAATATAAAAAATTACAGAAAATGACAACAAAAGTACACAAAAAGACAAGAAAAACACAAAAAATTACTCTGCAAACCCACAGTACTAACTAACAAGCAAATTGACAATAGAAATACACAAAACTTACTCAAAAAAAACACAAAATGGCAGCATAAATACACAATGTTACTGAAAAAATATATATTTTACAGGAAAAATATACAAAAGGACTACAGAAATGCATAAAATGCCTCACGAGTAAGTTAACAACAAACGTACACAGAAAAATACAAAATTACTATAAAAATGTTTTGATCTTTCCTGTATTAATGCTCAGATCGCTCATATTATTCTAAATGCTGACATGAATGTTGATCATGTGGCCCTCCGATCAAACAAACAAATTTTCATGGCCCCGATGTGATAAAAGTTGACTATCTCTGGTCTAAAGCATCAAAGTCATTAAGTAATTAGATGACAAACAGTAAGGTCTTTTACCTGCTTTCTGTGAAGTGTCTTGCGATAACACGTGTTATGAATTGGCGCTATACAAATAATGATCGATTGATTAGTGACGTTATTTTGAGAGTGACGTAATGGCCTCTTTCAATGGCAAAATAAAGAAAATAAAAAAACAAGAATCAACAGAAGTAAGTTCATTTGTAGTTCTAAACATATTTAAGGTGTTTTTTTTACTAACTTTTCATCTCTCCTGCAGCATCCATTACAATTACATGCAAATGGACAATTAATCAAATTAGGCAATGATGTAATTTTAACGTAAAATGTTAAATGCTAAATAAATAGTTTATTTTATTACAAATGTAGTAGGGGCCCAACAAGATGGTTTGTACTAAGGCTGAACGATTAATCGCATTTGCGATATTCTCGCGATATAAAACGCGATTTTCTAATCGCAAAGGCTGCGTTTTTTTTTTTTTTTGGACCGACAAACTACATCCTTATTGGTCCTGTTACCGGTATTTTTAAGGTAACGTTAATCCTCAAGCCTTAGTCAAGCATTGACACCACCGTGCTGCCCATCAGTCCACCTTAAGAACCCACATGCGGAGAGTGCTGGCAGGAAAACCCACTGCGTTGTGGGCTCCCGGGTTGTTTTGGCGGTAGGTTTCCCCACACATCGGCCACTACCGTACCTCGGTTGCCGGCAACGTTTAGTTGGAGTAGTGACTTGCGATCATATATTATCTTACAGCTAAAATGTTGAGTTAATATGGCAAAACGGATAAATCAACATAGTTAGCCTTCTTGTCAGGAGCCAGTGCAGCAGCAGCCATCAGAGGCGCAGCTCACTAATTCTTCTTTTGCACAATTTTTCAGTTAAGTTTTGTTTGATATGCTTGATTTGAATATATGCATTGTTTAGATAGTTGGTTTAGTATAAAAAGGTTATTTATACGGTATTTTTTACTGTTTTATTTATACATTTATAGTGTTTTATTTAGAACTATTTTGTATTTTTAATTTATTTTGTGTGCCATATTGTTAAAAATGTTCAAAAATAAACAGATTGATGTTCATTATTATTATTTTATTTTATATTTTTGTTATTGTGTTTTTCTATTGATTTAAAAAAAAGTAGCGTATCAATAAAATACTGGATCGATAAGAGTAGTAGTACAGTAGTATACCCATCCCTAATGTTGAAGAGGTAAAGACACGGATTTGTTTGCTTTATTGTTGTAATCTGTGCTTTAAAATTTACATTTCATGTTGATTTAAAATTTAAATAAATCTGAAATTGTTTATTATGAAACAGATTGAATTATTGCTTGTGTTCATTGAAAAATACATGATAAGAGGCCCTTGAAAAAAATAATCGTATATATTAAATCGCAATATTGAGGAAAAAAAAATCGCAATTAGATTATTTTCCAAAACCGTTCAGCCCTAGTTTGTACCTTGGGCCCAAAATGTGACGTTACGCCCGTGGTACAACATCTGCATTAATTGAAGGAGGAAAACCCGGAACTTCCACCTTTATTTATAAATGTTCGTTTCGTATCGAATTTAGATTACTACTGCTCAACAATAGACAAAGAAGGTCGAATAAATCGTGTACTTTCCGATAGGCACTTACTCGCTTGAGGGGAACAGCGCTTCTGAACCAGTTGTAGTCAGGAGAACCTTTAATCTGGTCCATCTGCGGGGTACGTCACAAGACACAATAATCACACTGAGAACACAGTCATTTACAGTGGCATGTCGGAGCTTCCAGTGGCCTCACCACAAAAATGTAGACTGCCTCCACAAAATTATAGCTGATATAGTTACCGTTACCGACAAAATGTTATACGTGAGGAAACATTATCCCGCTATCAAACTATAGCCCGTCACATGACAAAATTCTTCTTCGTTTGCTTCTTCTTCTTCTGATGATGATGATTTATTGGCGGTTGGAAAAACAACAACTTGGTGCATTACCGCCACTAGCTGGTATGGAGTGTGGACCAGAATGCTAGTTTGTTTTCCAAACTTTATTAAAAAAAACTAAAACAGTGTCTTTATTATTCAATTAAAAAATCAATTAAAATGAAAATAATTTCAATAAAAAAAAAAAAATTCAATCATATAAAGTTTACGCCAATCAAGTCTTTAATTATTTCATTAAAAAAAAACATTTCAAATCAAAGAAAAAAATTGTTTGTATGCCCAAAATATTGCATTTAAAAACTTTTTTTTTTGATTGAAGTGAAAAAAGTTTTGAAGCTCCTTTTTTTCCTTTTTTTTTTTTTTGATTTAATCATTTTGACAAACGTCCTGCGGTGGGTGGAGCTTCCCCATTTTTCAGTATTGTTTGAATGACAAGCCTTTTCACCAATGGCATTTAACATAGGATTCTCTCTCCACAACAAGCAAGTAGCCATTTGCAATGTACAGGTGTGCCATAGAATGCAATGGGGCCATTATTGTAACAAAACTATTTGTGTGTGCGTATGTCAATCTGTGTGTGTAGAATTGCAATATGTAAAATTATTTGTGTGTGTAATACAATCCGTGTGTCTGTGTTAACATCACATGCATGTGTCATCAAACCGGGACACTCTATTGGCTGTCTCTGTGCACAGGACTTTTGGGGTAGTATCTAGCTGCAGCCCCAGAGCGAAAGCCCCTGACGGGACACAAGCCTCTTGCTAGGCGGATGTGCCCCTGGCTGGACGGAGGTGACGTAGAATACCAGTAACCCAATCCACTGTTCTGGCAGCTTTGCAATACTTACCTTTCTTTTTGACTAACCCTAACATAACTGAGGGATATTTAGGGACAATGTTTACACACTACACCCAATGGAAGAGGAGGGGCTAAGGAGATAAAGCCAGGGAGAAAGACAAAGCTCGCTCTCTTCATCTGGATCCCCGCATGGTAAAGGAACTCAGAGCCGGCACCGAATAGTATCTCACTCACTCATAAATAATATCTGTAATCAATGGTGTTAAATCCATTCCTTGACTTCATCTTCATTATAAGTGTATGATTATAAATGTGTGCCTTCCTCCAGCATTAAAGAATTGGGCAGGTTGTCAGCTCCGGACGGGACCGGAGTGCATGTCGGCTCTGGTCGGCAGTGTTGATCTTCTAGGGAACGGACCAGAGCACATGTAAAGAATATAACCCAACATAACCCTAACCGCTACTGCCTCTACTTCCTAGCTACGTTTGAGGTTTAACTTCCTGGCTAAATTCGAGGTTTGTCGCATTGAAAATAGCTTCCGCTGTCATGTCAGGGGCACTTCCGTCCAGCCAGGGGCACATCCGCCCAGCCAGAGGCTTGTGTCCCATGAGGGGTTTCTGCTCTGGGGCTGCAGCTGGATACTATTGGACTTTTGGAATACATGAATGCAATCTTTTTAATACTTGTATCTCATGCAATACGGCTAGAAACAGGCAGTTGTCGCTGGTATCAAGTGACAGAGCCTCCAAGTGGAGGCAAACTTCACAATAGACTTAATACGTTACCCGGATAAGCTGCGTTTTTTTGGTTTTCAAATTCAAAGTCTTTAATGGCAAAATCTTGTTCTTGTTGTGAGATATTTGGATATTTATGGGAAAATTAGAGCAAGAGCTCCGGCACATTCTGAGCGAACAGAAATTATACAGTAACAGTATATAATTATTATTAATAATAATAATAATAATAATAATAATAATAATAATAATAATGTACTTCTTGACATTTTATTTAGACACATAATCAACCTAGGATTGAATCCCCATGCTGCAGTTTTATTTATGATGATTTCGGGTGATAGAGACTTTTTTTGTGGGGTAAACTTTTTAAATTCACCCCATGTGTGTATATAGCAGGAGCTGGAAATACTCTACATAACCAGAGTGTGTTTCATGGACCTACAACTTTCCTAGCCTTTCAGATATAGCGGTGTGGTGCATTTTCAGGCAGACTGCTTTTCAATACAATTTTTCAGATTCTTGTCTGATTGTCCCCACCTTCCTCACTGCCTCTGCATAAGATTATTCCCTGTGATACTTTGATTCTCCATACTTTCTTAGCTTTCTTCCCTGCCTCACACCCTCGATAAGCCACAGTGACATGCAGTCAGGGTACCCAAGGGTGAATTGATATTTTGATTATTTGTTTTAATTATAATATAATTATCAATTATTTATTTTTCAATTTCCGATAGCCTACAATACCTATAAGTTTGAAAGTGTCAGCATTTTGTGCTTTCCATAAAACATCGCTATTTCCTAACCGCTGTAAGGCAGGAGGAGGCCACACCCCTTCTCAAAGGCACGTTGCTGCTCCGCCTCTGTTCCCATAGCGTGTTTTTATGTGTTTGCACATGCGCAGTCAGGGAGGGGAGAGGAATTTTTCACACCTTGCAAGCCTTTTCACACTTTCGCTCTGGTTCAGTATTTCTGCATTTGGTCTCCAAAGTAGAAATGATGAGTTAGCTGCTAAAGGAAATGCTACACACAAGCTAAAAAAATCAGGTTTTTCCTGGCTTTTCGACAGTGATCAATCAACTAAACAGTGCTGTTTCACTTATCGGCCTGTCCATCTTGTGCACTTCCTTCAAATTTGTAAAATATAATCTTAATAAAAATAATCATGGACCTGGTTAGAGAATGGTGAGCCTTGTAAATTTTCCTTTTCAAAGTGAGAACTCATACTGTGCTTTTCACACTCAAAAATCTAGCTTTACTATCAATAATAACAATACATTTTATTTATAAGCACATTTCAAAAACACTTTACAGTTGTTAAAAGAAAAACTATCAACAATAAAAGTAAATAGAGAAAATACAAGAGTAGGAAGCAAAGGAGCTCTAGCTATAATACTGCTTCTCACATCGGATATGATTATCATCAACTGTAATGCAGATTTCACTTGTTTGTTGCTCAATCGTCTGACTGTGGCACAAAAAGAGGCGTACAAACAGGGGAGTTTTGAGAGGATCGTTCATGTATAACAAGCAGAGGACTCGATAGACCATTTCTCACATTGTCATGTAGGGTCAC
This sequence comes from Gouania willdenowi, assembly GCF_900634775.1. Lineage (NCBI taxonomy): Eukaryota > Metazoa > Chordata > Actinopteri > Blenniiformes > Gobiesocidae > Gouania > Gouania willdenowi. The sequence continues at coordinate 2,854,935 of NC_041046.1, forward strand.
CGGCCAGATGTGAAATGGTCCGAATTTGCATATTTATAGAAATAGCTTATAGCTTGCTCTAAAATGAGAATTCATTTCAGCTGGTCATCAAACCTGGGAAACCCACGGATCATTGCAACTAAGTCCCGAAACCGCTTCCAAGACATCATGCAACACCTACGCTTTGATGACATGTTCACGCGCAGTGAGCGAGCGGAGATCGATAAGTTTGCTGCAATTTCCGATGTGTGGGGTTTCATTTGTCACCAACTACATCACATCCTACAACCCTGGTTGACACATCACTATTGATGAACAGCTTTTCCCGTCAAAGACTCGCTGCTGTTTCCTGCAGTACATTGTAACAAAACCTGACAAATTTAGGATCAAATTTTGGGTGGCTTGCGACTTGAAATCCAAGTACATCTGCAATATCCTCCCATATCTTGGCAAGGACCCCAGTCGTCCTAGTGGGGAGAGGCTGTCAGAGAGTGTAGTGATGAGGCTGATGGAACCAATCACGAACAAGGGCCGAACTGTCACCACCAACAATTTCTTCACATCGCTGTCACTTGCACAACGACTGCTTAGCCTGAAAACCACCATCCTTGGCACAGTTAACAAGATTTGCAGGGAAAGTCCTCTGTCAACTAGACAAACGAACCGCATTCAATTCACCACTCAGGTATGTTGCAGGTCTTTTTTTCATCAACACCTGTGTGTCATTGTGTGTGCTGTGAAAACAATTTATCTTATTTATTAGGTGTTTTCAACCACTGGTGCCATGCTGACAGTGTATGCGCCCAAACGGAAGAAGACTGTCTACGTTCTCAGGAGCATGCACAGCATGGTTGAGACTGAGGATACCACCAAAAGGAAGCCAAACACCATCACCCAATACAACACAACAAAGTGCGGCGTAGATGTGATGGACCAGATGGTGCGGGAGTACAGTGTGCGCACAGGAACATGGCGATGGCCAGTCGCAGTATTCTACAACATGATTGACATGGCAGCACTGAATGCATATGTGCTTTATCAAACATGCACCGGGAGACAGGAGAGACAGATAGACTTCCTGTTGGAGCTTGCAACAAAGTTGTCTAACTCTCATGTGGGTGCGAAGAAGGCATGCAAAGAGCAACTTCTTCTTCAACAACCTCCCACACCTGGTCCTGGGAAAAGGGCTAAGTGTCAGGTCAACCATCGATGCAAGAAAAATTGTGCCTCTGTACGATGTGTTGACTGCTACAAATACACATGTGGCAAATGTAGAAAGAACATACCATGGCAGTGCCAGGTATGTTCCGACCAATGCTGAGTTAGGGAGCGAGTGCTGAAATGACACACACACGCACACGCACACGCACACACACACACACACACACACACACACACACACACACACACACACACACCTAATAATGCATACTTTTTAAAATTGTAAATATTTGTTTTATTACTTGTATTTTGTACTATTTTCCTGTTTTCCTAAACTATGATAAAAACAAACAAAAAACAAATCTCAGTTGTTCTTTTGTATATTTCTCATGTCACACACTCCTCATCAATAAACCTCAGCAAGAACTGAAAAAAAAGTGGCTCCCCCTCCTGTGGTGCCTTGTTTACATAACAAAAGCGTTTGTTTGCAGCTTAGGAGAAGGTGTTAGGTGAAAACCTTCAGGTCAAAATGGACTTAAAAAAATGGACTTGATTTCATATAGCGCTTTATCACCACACTGAAGCAGTCTCAAAGCGCTTTACATATCAGCTCATTCACCCAATAACTCTCACATTCACACACCAGTGGGACAGGACTGCCATGCAAGGCGCTAGTCAACCACTGGGAGCAACTTAGGGTTCAGTGTCTTGCCCAAGGACACTTTATAGTTATAAAGATCAAATGACCCCTCAATGGGACTTCTAGTGTTAATCAAATGGAAACTTGGACTGGAATACAAGTCTGTCTGGCACCAGCAGATAGTGTATACAAACTTAAAGAATGCACGTCATACATCTGGTATCCTGTTTACAGAATCATCTATGCACTAAAGGTCTTCCATATAGGTCTCGAAAACTGTGCACATCCTGTAACAGGGTTGTGGAAAACATCATGGTATTACTACTTTGGCCTTTTGTTCATACACATAATGTCACTCATATGCATTTTTGCTAGAGAAGAAATTTTCTTCTTCTTAACTCAGACAAGACTGAGGTCATTGTACTGGGCCCACGACACCTTAGAGAAACCTATGCTAGCCTAACTGCCCTAGATGGCATTACTCTGGCACGAAGCACAACTGTTGGAAACCTTGGGGTTCTATTTGATCAGGATTTATCCTTCAACTCTCACATAAAGCAAACTTCAAGAACTGCCTTCTTTCATCTCCGTAACATTGCTAAAATCAGATCTATCCTGTCTCAGGGCGACGCCGAAAAGCTAGTCCATGCTTTTGTTACCTCTCAACTGGATTATTGTAATTCTCTTTTAGCAGGCTGCCCGAGCAAGTCGCTTAAGACACTTCAGCTGGTTCAAAATGCTGCAGCACGTGTACTGACTAAAACTAGGAGAAGAGATCACATTACTCCTGTATTAGCCTCTCTGCATTGGCTTCCCATAAAATATAGAATAGAATTCAAGATTCTTCTTCTCACTTATAAAGCCCTAAATGGACAGGCACCAGTCTATCTCAAGGAGCTTGTAGTGCCATACAATCCCCCCAGAACACTACGCTCTCAAAATGCTGGACTACTCGTTGTTCCATTTGTCTCTAAAAGTAGTATAGGAGGAAGAGCTTTCAGTTATCAGGCCCCACTTCTCTGGAACCATCTACCAACCACGGTTCGGGGGGCAGACACCCTCTCTACCTTTAAGGTTAGGCTCAAAACATTCCTCTTTGGTAAAGCTTTTAGTTAGGAACCAGCTCATAGCTCATAGTTAAGATGCAATAGGCATAGACTGCCGGTGGGGGGGTCTGGCATGCTCGGTTGGAGAGGGCGTTAAGAGAGAGGTCATTTAGGTTAGAGAGGGACCGGAGAGGGTCCCATTCCTCTCTCAAACACTCCTTCTATGTCTGCTTCTTCCCTTGTGTGTTTGCTCCTGTACTCCTTCTGGCTTTTGTCTTGCAGGTCCGTGGGATCCTCAGTGTGGAGTTACAGAGTCTCAACAACTCTGTCTCCACCCTTTCCTCTGCACACACCCAACACAGCATAACGTGGATGGCTGTTCATCATAGGAATGGGATCCACACAAGGTTCCTGCTGCTTAACAGAAGGTTTTCCTTGCCGCCATGATGAATTCATGTTGGGTGTGGGATACATATGTATGTGCATATACGTATATATGCATTTGTGTGTATCCATAAAATGAAGAGTCCGTCCTTAAGACTGCTCTACTGTAAAGTGTCTTGAGATACCATTGGTTATGATTTGGCGCTATACAAATAAAAGATTGATTGATTGATTGATTGATTGATGATTGATAGAGTCAATTCTTTACTCTAAAAGAGAAACAAACCTTTAATATCAAACATTAAATGCTTTAATACACTTCAACCACTGCCATAGTGAGACATCTCACAAAATATAATGAAACAGAACTTTAGGTTATGTATATAATGCAGGTTCTGAGTAATATGCATAATATTTCTCACCAGACCACCCTTCTTGCTCTAACGAGGAGAAGAGGTGCTTATTTTGAATGGTGAGTGTCTGTCCGTGTCCTCCTTTTATAGGATGTGGGAGGGTCCCTAGTGGACTGATGTGCCTCACCAGCCAATCAGGATTGGCAGACTGAAATAATGCTTCTGATAAATGCAGACAGAGGTTGCATCCCATATGCAGCTATTGTCCATCCAAAACTTTTATGGCGTGTTTCCACTGGCGGTATCGACTCTACTCTACTCTACTCTCCTTTTTTCCATTTCCACTGAGAAAAAGTACCTGTTCCGTGGTACCTGGAGGTACTTTTTTCAGTACCTGCTTCGTAGCCATTCCGAAAAAATCCCCCGGGTAGGAAAATGTGACGTAGGCACAAAGCTGACACTGACTGGTTCAGAGAATCCTCTCAGTTGCGTCATCAACACACGCATAGAGAGAGAAAAAAAGCTGGCTGCCATTATTGTTGTTTGCAAAACTTGAGGATGGCTACAAGAAAGTTCACTGCGTGGAGTCTGAATGAGGTTCAGACTTTCCTCACGTTGCTTGCTGATGACCGCATGCATTCAGAATGAGCTGGATGGCTGTGTTCGCAACAAGCGAGTGTACCTGCAGCTTTCTGTGCAAATGCGTGACCACAGAAGTTAAAAGAACTCAAGAGCGACTACCGCTCCATTAAAGACCACAACGGTCGGAGTGGAGCGAACCGCAAGAAGTGGAAGTGGTTCGACCAAATGGACGCTATTTATGGCCACAGACCTGCAAACAAATGTAGGGAAGGAGGTGTGGAATCAACTGTGGAGCGGTTGAATTCCATGGTGGACGACGGTGAGTAAAAAACGAGTCCTCTCTTTTCTTTCTTTATTTGCTGGCTTTTTTAAAAGCACACGCACAATATAAAAAAGCCAAAACATGAATTTAGCGTTATTGTACTGTGTGCCATTGTTGTAGAGTAATGTGACTTTTATTGCTTCTGTTTTTTATCCAGTAGTAAAAGTCAGTCTGTGTCCCCACTGTGGTGTGATGAATATCTAAATATCACACAAACAGAACAAGATTGAATTTCAAAATGTTGTTCATGTGGTTTTTGATTTTTCAGTATTTCTGTTTTTGTCCTTCTATTTTGATAAGGTTTGCAGGGGAGTGGCTGCCTAGTGGTTAAGGACACTTGCCTTGTAATCAGAGGGTTCCGGGTTCAAGCCCCACCTGCGTGGAATCTTGAGCAAGTCCCTTAACCCCGAATTGCACCCCAGGCGCTGCAAAATGGCTGCTGACTGCCCCCCAGGGGATGGGTTAAATTGCAGAGGTGTGTAACCACATATACCAATGAAGTTAGAGTTTTTTTAAAAAAAATAAATAAATAAGCAAAGAGTGAAGGGTACATGGATTTCTCATAAACTATTTGGCAATTAAATGTATTCATAATTCTTTTCAAAGGTGATTTTCAAACAAGTGAGGGTACCACCGAGTCAACACCATCACCACACTCCGATTGCCCAGCAACGCCCCCATGTGCTTCACCTTCATTGTCTGGCACACCCAGAGGTAGGTGCAGCCCCTTCCATTGTAGACTGTTCTTGGCAATGCCACTCATACCAGAGACATGTTTATTGAAAGTAATCCAAGTCCAAAATGAGTGCTTTAATAAACTTTTTCCGTCTTCCAGTCAACTGAAAGAGAGGATGATGTCATTGCGCTGATGCACCAGATACACACATCTGATGTGGAGGATCGTGCACAGAGGCTCTGTAAGCAGGTGCTCCATAATGCTGCTCTGTGCAGGGAACAAGAGGCAGCCCTGCGGAAATAGTTTATATGTTTATACTACCTAGGATTACTGTTTGCATGTGTCAGTGGCGGCTGCTGGTCTTTCATGCAGGGGAAGCTCATTTTCTGCCTACTTCAGAAAATGTATCTGTTTATTTAAATGTGAATTCTAGTAGAATTCACATTTTGTTGTCAACAACTATTTGTAGATTATCACACACACGCGCGCGCGCACACGCACGCGCGCAGCTGCTGCGCGCTGGAGTGTGAGTGTTTGGTCAAAAGTCTCACAACACAAGCAGTAACAGTCTCCACAAACACCAAAAACAGACACTAGGTTTGTCAGAAGTTGATGAAAACAAAGACAAATTCGCTATGAGAGGATCAGCAAAGTCTCCGTGTCAACACAGAGCAATGGACTGAAATATTTGAAAAACCCGCCTGTGTGCTTACAACGTCATACTCTCTGATTGGCTCATTTCGCTGTCAATCAAAATTGAATTAGCCTGAGACAGATCATCCAATCATCATCCATTATTCCAGCGTCCGGAACAGACAGATCCAGCCCACTGCTCCATAGACCTCCTGTGAATCCCGGCGTCCGATGGGCGGGACTAAGCGCGTCATAACCGAACATTTATCCAATGAGCGTCTAGTTTGACTGCAGTGGATCAACCACTAAATCCTCTCCCATTGAAGTCAATTGAAGCTGAACTTCACCACTGTTTATTAACACTGTGACGCTGCGGTAATGAATGAAGAACGTCACGCTGTCACTGTCAGTTTCCTGTTATAAGAAGCTGATTCTGAACTAAACATACATGTGTTCTGTCATATATTTAGTCAATGAAATGTACACACAACACTACATATTTGACCACTGATTTTAGGGGAAGCTGAGGTTCCCTTAGCATCCGCCACTGGCATGTGTATATATCACTTTTTGTACATCTGTATATTAATAACTGTTTGATGTGTTAAAAATCTTTTAATAACATTTTTGGGCTTTAAAAACATTGGTATAATTTTTTTTTCAAAGAGTAATCTTCATGCAGATTCAAGGAGAGCTTCTTCCCCAGAGCCATAACCACACTGAACCTGGACATGCATTGATCGTCCCACCCTTACCACACATTTCATACTGTGCAATATTTATACTTTTATCTTCTGAAATAGTTTACATTTTGTTCTGTGCAATATTTACACTTTTATATTTCTGCAATAGTCTATTACATACTTCGCAATATTTATATTTCTGCTATAGTTTGTTTCATACTGTGTAACACTTATATTTTAAATTTCTGCTATAATTTTACTTCATACTGTGCAATATTTATAATTCTGCTTTAGTTTTACTTAATTCTATGTGCAATAATTATAGTTCGGCTATAGTTTTACTTCATACTGTACAATATTCATAATTATGCCATAGTTTTACTTCTGTGCAATATTTACATTTCCTATTCCTGCGATAGCTTTACTTTTCACACTTTTTATTTCTCTGCAATATTTATTAATAATTTACTATGCTGCTACCTGTAAATAAGTCCTACCATACATAGTCCATCATACCTTAATTAGAGTTAGTTTTTTAAATGTTTCAGATTTTTCTTTTTAGCTGTGTGCACATTAAGGTGAAGCCAAATAATCTTGTTGTACAAAGGCATTCTGATCTTATTTAAAATACTCTATGTCAAAAATAATAAATAGTAGTAGTACAATTTTTTTTTCTCTCAATTTTAACTAATTTTTATCCTTGGCCATGGATGCAAGACAATAATAGAACACTTCAGTACAATAACATATCACTACTAAAGATTGGCTAGAAGAAATAAGAAGACCGAGCAGTGGAGCACTCAATAGGGCAGTTTTAATCGAATACATCAATACAATATTTAAATTTTTCAGCTATGCCATAAGTAATGTTTCACCATAAAGAAGTTTGCCATAAAGAAAAAAGGTGGTCAGGTAAAGAAAGATTCAAGTTTTATTGTGTTGACACAAAACAATTTACAAAGTGCCAGATTTTGGAAAAAATTTTTGCATTACCAATAGGCGTAAGGGTATTGAACCTAATGCTTTCCAGTCCATGTTCCTGTGATTTAGCCTTTGTTATCCACCCAATTCCATGACCTTGAAATTTACTATATTCCAAACACTCCTGAATTACACTCTTAGCACTGTTTTCATTACCACACCCACGTAAACAGCTCCAATATGTAAGTGTAAGTTTATCTCTTCTTATACTAATGAAACTTCTCCTAGTTATACCTGTAGTGCCTTGATTGGTGTTGACCTCATTGCCCCAGTACAAATCCTAAATGCTTTATTTACTACTCTATCAATCTTATCCAGGTGTTTTTTGCCAGCTGCACCTTAATCAAAACAACCATAGTCTATTGTTGATCTCATCAGAGCTCTATAACAATGCCTGTTTATCTGCTCCCCATTCTTGCCCCAATATCACTCTCATTAAATTAACAACTCTTTTACATTTCAATTCCATCTTCTCCACATGCGTCTTCCATAGGAACTTCTCTCCTAACCAAATGCCCAGATATTTAAATATATGTGTTCCTTTTTTTCTTGTGAGGATCATGTAACAGGACTTGCTTGTAGAAAGTTTGAATCCTCAATCATATGACCAATGTTCCGTTTTACTTATTGCTTCCTTAATTTTACCCATAACTCTCGAGAGATCTCGTCCCCTTAAAAAAGATAAAGAATACTTTATGTCAAAATGTCAATCAACTTGATTTATTACCCATAAGCCCCGCCCAATTCCCCTACCCACACAGTTAAGCCCCGCCCATCATATTTTTTATTAAAACTGAAATATTAATAATTTTAATATTCATAGATATAAAAAATATTAATGACATTGACATTGAACAGTGTCTTAGACATGTCCAGGCATGCCCGGGCATGTTAGGGTCCTTTACATGTATAATTATTGAGTGTGGTTTCTTTTAGGACTTGTATGTAATAAAAATTAAACTTTGTTTAAAAGTGTGCTTATGGAATGTGTATATAAATAAACTTTATTGTATACAACTGCTTGATGTTTCACTTGTATATTTCCGTAAAAAGTTCAGCATATATCAAAAAAGAAAAGAAAAGAAAAGAAAATGAATACAAAAGTGAAAAGAGAAAAATTCTTCAGAGTCCGACTGCACCCTACGACAGACTGGCTATTTTTCCAAGTCTCGCCCCGACTCCGCCCTCCAATGCTGTGATGCAGGAGGAGGGCTCTCTCTCTCTCTCTCTCTGCCCCTCCTCCGTGTTACCCCTGTGTGTGTGTGTGTGCGTGCAACGCTCAAGGCATATATAGTCAAAGAAATGCTGCAGTACATCCCGAGATTTTTTCCAAATCTAAAGAGAGAAAATGCCGCACGCCAAACGCAGTTTGAATTTCGGCGAAAATAAAGACATCATCCGCGGGGACCCGAGAAAATAGTCAAAGTTTCTAAACGCAGTTCCATGTGATGAGGAGGAAGAGGTGCTGATGCCTGACCCAGCAGGGAAAGCGGTTCATGTGGTGTTATGTGATTTCAGAGAATCCTCAGCATCTTCCAGGTTGAGCAAGATGTTAACCATTGAACGAATGCAATGGCCGGGTCCGAGTGATGGCTTTCATGGTGAATGGCCGATTCATGGAACGACAAAACGATGGGGATAACCGTTTAGACATGAGAATTGTCAACTGGCGCTATACGTCATCGACCACGACGATCCTACGGAGGCATTAAACAATATCATCTCTTTGACGGAGGAGGATTGGCTCGCCATCAATTGGGCCACTCACCCAGAACCTCTATCACCCGAAAAGCTGCAGAAAAGAAGGAAATCAAGAAGATTTATTAACGAGAGTGTTATTGGAGAGACTTCTGCTGGACAGTGTTCTGAAGGGGAAATGGTCAGAGCCATCTGGAGGACAAAGACTCGGCCCAGCGTGAAATGGTTCCTCTTCCTCTCACTCTTTCGTGAACAAGATGGCGAGGAGAAAATCAAACTAGAATTGGTCGATGGTTTGACGATGAAACCGAAAAATCATCATTCCCAACAACGCATTTAAAGAGAAACTGATCGAGGAACATACAGGATACAGCGACAAACTTTTCAGAAACTGTCGAATAAGCTCCGCCTCCTCCATGAAGATATAAGTAGACCGATTCACATTTGAAGCCGGACTACCCATGATCATGGGCTCTCGAAGCCTTATCCCTGATCTATGGCCTAAGAAACCATATCGCCCTTCATACCACCGCCTTCGGAATTCATCGGACATGCACCAGACGTGCCTGGAAAACTACTGACAGTTTCAGGGGATCAAACCGATGGACTAATTCCCATTACTTTTATTAATGAAATAAAACCTGTTTTGGTGCATCTGCTGCGCCGACTCATCAAAAAATTCAGAGATGAGAGCTGTAACGGTTGCAGAATTTCGCACGGGAGTCAACGACAGCACGAATGTCTGGAACCGATGGAGGATTCCAGACATCGGGTTTAGACATGTAAACCCATGTAAATTTGCGATGGTAAAACAGGGGACGGGACCCAGATAAGCAAACTGCTTCTCTCGTCTCCTTTTTCGGCATGTACAAAAAATGTAAAAAAAAAAAAAAAAAAAAAAAAAAAAAAAAAAAAAGTGAATGTAACCATGTCAGAAATAAACTGAATAAATAAAATTAAAAAAAATTATTTTCTGTTAATAAACTATCCCAAACTCGGGAAGAGGTTTTCCGGTTTCATCCCTGCCATACAAAACTACAGAATGATACAATGCTGGATGGGAAGGACCCTGTGAGAATCAAAAACATTGCCTAAACTCTCATTTTCAATCTGATGGATGAGAAAAATCTTAACAAGGTGGCTGACAACACAGATCCAGATGAAGAACTGAGCGAGGCTGCAAAGTTTCTGTTTCTGAAAAAGGCGTACAAAATCTGGAAAGGCTACGATGTTCAAGAATGATGGCGAAGAAGAATGATCCCCAACCCCACCCCCATTCTGATTGAAATTTATCTACTTGATTAAAACTTTTATAATTCTTGTAAAAAAATATATTTGTGTTTTTCTTTTAAATTATAATCATGTGTGTAATAAACTTTTTCTTTTTAGATATAATCATGTGTGTAATGAAATAAACTTTTTTCTTGAGTTATAATCATGTGTGTAATGAAATAAACTTTTTTCGTTAGTTATAATCGTGTGTAATGAAATAAACTTTTTTCTTTTTGGTTATAATCATGTGTGTGCCAAAAAAATAAATAAAATCTGTTCAAATGTACTCAAGTGTTTCTTTTTTTATTTATATAAATTGGTTTTCAAACCTTTGAGCAATCATTTTTCGCATCACTTTTGACTCGTAAGCATGACTGCGTTGAAAAGACATTATTATAATATAACAGACCCTGCTAGCTATGGAGGTGTTAAGAAACTATTCTCCGGTGTTAAAAATGAAAGATTAGACAAAGTAAAAAAATTCCTTTCAAAACAAGACACTTACACACTACATAAACCTGCAAGGTTACATTTTAAACGAAACAGGGTTATAGTTTTAAACCCACTGAATCAATTCCTAGCAGATCTTTGAGATATGCAATATCTATCAGATTTTAATAATGGGAATAAATATATCCTGACTGTTATAGATGTTTTCTCAAAAAAAGCTTTTGCACGTGCAATAAAATCCAAATCAGCAGCCGAGGTGTGCCGAGCTTTTTAATCAATTTTAAAAGACAGTAATTCCTAAAAAGTTGCAGACAGACGACGGTAGAGAGTTTTTCAATAAAATATTTGGGCGTTTAATGAAAAAGCACTCTATAACACATTTTTCAACCTCAAGCGATGTTAAAGCGTCAGTGGTAGAACACTTTAATCGTACGCTAAAATCGAGGATGTGGAGATTTTTTACAGCTAAAAATACCAGGAGGTACATAGACATATTACAAGATTTAATCAAAAGTTATAACGGGTCTTATCACAGCAGTATAAGGATGGCCCCAAAGCAGGTCACCACTGATAACGCGGCACAGGTTTTCAGTAACTTATACAGTAAATCATGCTTTGGGGTGATTAAATTTAGATTTAAATTGGGCGACTCTGTTAGAATTTCTAGATTGAGAGGTTTATTTGAAAAGAAATACAAACAAGGCTTTTCAGATGAGGTTTTTACAATCACGGAATGTCTCCCCCGTCATCCTCCAGTCTATAAACTGGAAGACTATGATGGCGAGGCCCTCAAAGGATCATTTTATGAGGAGGAATTACAAAAAGTCACTAGGCCTCAGTATTATAAATTGGACAAAATTTTGAAACGACGCACATTTAGAAGCGAGAGACAGGTTTTGGTAAAATGGCTGAATTGGCCCAAAAAGTTTAATAGCTGGGTTAACCTGGACGATTTAAGAAAGGTTTAAAACAAATACGAGTCATTTCTAATCATGTCAGGACGGTTTTTATGTGACGCTCCCATCAAATGCCAGCGCCGAGTACTTTAAAGAAAATAAGACCTCTGATTTTAGAGTAGCTCTCTCAAATTGCCTAGATTTAGAAGGTAATTGGGAGGTTGCATTAACCGAAATATCATAACACAGTGGCAAATATCGTACTCTAACACCCTCACTCGATGGTGCCACTCACTTTGACCATAATACTAGTTGCCAAACATATAAGAACAAAACTTTTCAATTTTGGCCCTTGTAGCAGATTTTGTGAACACATCTGCGACCATATTTTCAGTTGGACAATACACCAAAACAATTTTGTTCTGCAATACATTGGACCTGATAAAGTGATACTTGATCTCCAAATGTTTGCTCCTTTGTCGATTCACAGGGTTCTTCACAAGGCATATAGTCCCTTGGTTGTCCTCAAACAGTGTTGTTGTCTGCTCAAAACTGTGGTCCATGTCCTTTAGTATTTGAGTCAGATAGAGTGCTTCTTGAACAGTAGCTGCCAATGCTACATATTCCGCTTCACATGTTGACAGTGCAACGGTTTGTTGTTTCTTTGTTTTCCATGAAACAATAGCACCATCCTGACTTAGGCTAAAGCAATAACCTGTAGTGCTCTTTCTGTCCTCAGCATCGTTGGCCCAGTCAGCATCAGAATATCCCATCAGTTCTAGCTTAGTGTTACACTTGTTATAACACAACTCATAGTCCTTAGTTCCTTGTAAGTACCTGTACACATGCTTTAAAGCAGTCATGTGTTTCTCTCTGGGATCCGACATGTACTGTGACAGTCTACTCACAATCCAGCCGATATCAGGCCTAGTACAGGTTATGATATAGATTAGGCTGCCCAGCATTCCTCTGTACGTTCTTTGGTCAGTTTGGTCCCCTTCTGGAATCAGATCACATTTGATTTCACTAGGAGTGGCTCTGGCTTTACACTCAGCCATGCCAAACCTTTCCAGTATTTTGTTAATATACCTGGACTGGTCCAATTTGACAGTACCCTCGTTTTGTATGAAATCAATCCCAATAAAATGAGTGAGATGTCCAAGGTCTTTCATTTTAAACTTACTTTTCAGTTTCTCCTTGACCTCTCTTAGACACATTTCATTACTTGCAGCCAAAACTATATCATCGACCCACACTAACAAAATCACTTTTTCTTTGTCAGACAGTTTAGTGTAGATACAATGGTCTGCTTGGCTCTGTACAAACTCATTCTCAATCAGAAATTCATGGAGCATCATGTTCCAATTTCTGCCAGACTGTTTAAGTCCATAGATTGATTTGTTTAACTTACACACAAATTGTGTACCATTTTTGGGTTTAACCTGAAAACCTTCGGGTTGGTCCATGTATATTTCGCAATCAATAGCCGCATGTAAGTATGCGGCCTTAACGTCCATCTGGTTTAGTGTCATGTCATGCTGTGCAGCCAGCTGCATCAGCACACGTAGTGACGTTAAGTTGGCTGTTGGAGAGAACGTCTCAGAATAGTCAAGTCCCTCTACCTGACTATAACCCTTTGCTACATACCTGGCTTTGTATGTCTCATTTCCTTTATCATCCTCTTTGAGAGCATATACCCACCTTCCCCCCACTGTCTGTCTACCCTCTGGTAACGGTACAAGTGAGTAGGTGTTGTTCTCTTTAAATGAAGCCATTTCATCTTTCATTGCCTTTTTCCACTTTTCAGATATTGGTGATGTCATAGCCTCCTTATAGGTCTGTGGCAGCCCAACTGTAGCTCGGTAACAATAGTCAATAGTTAACTCACTGCTCTGTACTGCACATTCATAGTCCTCCAAGTATTTAGGTTTCTTTCTGACTCTAACCATTGTACGTGAAGTCTGTGTGTCAGTGGTAAGTTCTGTGTCAATGTCCGAATTTGTGTCTTACTCAGTGTCTGTGACTCTCTGCTCTATTTGTTCGGTCAGTGGCTGACTAGTTTGACTTGGTGTTGTTACCCATTCTACGTGGTGGTCCTCTGGTCGGTCCGTGTCGGTCTGTGAATGACTTTCAGTCACACTCTTTGTTATGAAGTGGACCAGCCTGTGTTTCTAAACCTTGTTTGTCTCTGGAAAATAAACCAAATAAGCAGGTGAATGTCGATCAAAACCAACATAGATTCCCTTTTTGCCTTTTGGGTCTAGCTTTTTCTTGTTTTGCTCATACACCATACACCATACACTCAGAACCAAACTTCTCAATTTTAGCCAAGTTTGGTCTTTTTCCAGTGAAAGGGAAATAGGGCGTCTCCCCTGTTCTCTTACAGTAACACCTGTTCCTTATGACTGCAGCTGTTCTGGCTGCATAAGGCCACAACTCTTTAGATAAACCTGATTCAATCAGCATGCATCTGACCATTTCGAATAGTGTACGCCAGTTCCTCTCCGCTGTCCCATTTTGATGGGGGGAATAAGGCGCTGACCTCTCATGTTTTATAGCATTGTCTCTCAGTAACGACTGGTACTCTTCTGAAACAAACTCTGTCCCATTGTCTGATCTCAGACGTTTTACTTTACCATAAGGTGTTGTGTCCGCCAAGAACTGCTTAGTTGCCTCAACTGTTTTGTTTTTGTTCCTAAGGAAGTACACATAAATAGCACCAGAGAAATCATCAGTGAAAGTGATTGCATACCTTTATACCCTTCAAATGACTCTGGGGCAATAGGCCCACCCAGGTCTGTGTGCACCAGCTCTAATGGCTCTTTGGCCCTTACATTACTTTGTCTGTTCCTGCTTTGGGAAAATTTACCCTGTAGACAAATTTCACATTGATTAGGTCTGCATGTTTTATCTTTGATTTTCATACCATCTACAACCGTTTTGAGTTTTACTGTATCATCTTAGTTGCAATGACCCATCACCTCATGCCAAGTTTTTAGATCAAAAGATGCACTACAGGAGTCCTCATTGTTTACATCATTCTCTGTTACAGTATCCAGATAATACAATCTGTCCTTTACCTTTATTTTACATGTTGTGCCATCAGGAAGGATCATTTTGTTGTTGTCCTTCTCAAAGTTGAACTTTGCTCCTTTTGTAGCTGCTGCCTCCACAGACAGGATGTTCTGTGGGTAACCGGGAATCAGGAGGGTATCTGTGAGTTTGACACTCACCACTCTCCCGTTGCAGTCATTCAGTTCAATCTGCGCGTCCCCCTTCTTTAGGACGCTGCCGGTGATCCGTGTCCCATCCGCCAGCTGCATGACGTGATTCTTGGGCCGGAATGTCTCGTCGAATCTGATGAAGGCTCCCTCATTGGTCATGATGTGGGCAGAGGCACCGCTGTCCAAGAGTAGACCCTGCTGCGGCTTGCCATGGGATTTCCATTCACTCACTCGGAGCACAAATGTCTCCTCTTCTTCTTTCGCGGGTTTATGCTTTTCTCTACCGCGAGAAAAGTCTTGTCCAGTGTCTGTAATGGTGGCCACCTTGTTGCTGCTTTGTGTATTAGAAACTCTCCTGTGTGTTTTCTTGTCTTTGTTTCTAGTCTTTTGCTTTATGTCCCACTTTTTCACAAATAAAGCATTCTCCATTGAAGTATCTCTTCTCTTTTCCTTTAAACTGTGGTTTGGACGCCTTGTAGTTTAGCAGTGTGCATTCGAAACTTTTCAGTCTAGCCTTGAACTCCGTGAAGGTTAGTGCTTCCCTTGTCTGAGTAACATGCACCGAGAATGGGTCTGTGAGTCCTTTTAACACCATCACCATCAGTAGGGCATCACTGAGGGTCTCTTTAGCTCTGTTTAATGCGGCTACTATCTTCTCAACACGGGCTAAATAGTCCGCTAGTTCTTCCCCGTCAGCCATTAGCACATTGGTTAGCTCGGTGTACAGCCCGGCGATTCGCGGCTTTTCTTCCGACTCAAAATGGCGCCTCAATATTCCTAGGCTTTTCTTGCCATCATCTGGTGCTTTGTAGAGGATTAGCATTAGCGTTTTATCATCTAAACAACTGCACAGTTCTGCATATGCCAGTTCATTTTTCCTACCGACCTCCACAGCTTCTTGCGCATTAGCTCCTGCTGCTAACTCAGTTCCCAGGATAACTTCTTTGAGGCCTATGGTTTTTAAATACGCTAAAAACCTTGCCTCCCATATGTGGTAGCGGGCTTCGTCTCCGTCAAACCTCGGCGGCAGTCCACGTCCGTGCATCGGTGTACTTGGGACTTGCCTGGGCCCATAACCTGTTGGCTCATCTGCAGCGGGTGTCCGGTTAGGAGCACAGGAGACACCTGACCCCCCCCTCGGGTCCGTGGCTTCGGTTGACATCTTTGCAGGAGTACTAACTTAATCACCAAGTACACAATAAACAGGAGACATGTTACTCTCTTGGCTGGTAGCCGCAATGCCCCGCTCTGGTATAAACTCACAGTGCAGGGAGGCTCCGCCCTTTATTATTTTAAACAGTGCATAATCTTACGCATAAGAAAGTAGTGCCTACCAAAATAACACAGTGGCAAATATCGTACTCTAACAAATCTCTAAATCACCTTCGGCTTTTACGACAGCTTCGTGCTGTTTATGCAAATAGGATGGAATAATGTATAGTTTCTGAGAATTATTCATCCTCTGTTAATTAATCCACCTATTAATTGCGATACAATAGGCACGGCGACCGATAATAAGGGAAGAATAAATCCACTCGTCTGTTTAGTGAGGAGACGTCGTTTTTTTTAATATCCAGCTTCTTGTCAGCCAACTTCCTGAGGTTGGTTCGCTGCGTTTTTAATTTCTTTAATTGTTTAGCGTTCAAAGAAATATTCCCCTTTAATACATTCAGGGCAATTTCGCAGATAGTTTGTATAAGGTCTGAAGATCCGTGAGAAATTATGTGATTCCTCTTTTCCGCATTGCTTTTATATAGTTCTTTAAGCAACGACGCGTTTCATCTCAATCGTGCAGACATTATCTCCTTTTGTTCTTTGGAATATATATAGCAGCTCTTTCACTTTGAAGTAACCCAGTTCTCAGCCTGAAACGTTCTGGACATTGTAGAGTTAGATTGACCAATAAATAGCTGTGAGGTCCAAATACAGCATCTTCATAACTCTCTAAAAAATAAAACTGCAGTGACGGAAAAATTTGAGACCCTAAAATTTTTATTTGCAATTTATCCCTAGGATTTTTAAATAAAACCACATAATTGCTATTTAAACTCATCATTCTGGAATGTTTCCCTTTATGAAAAATGTTTTGCGTTAACATAAACACAGACATATTTCTGTGGTGTCTGTATTGTGTAAAAATTTTTACCACATCCGGGTGATCAGAGGCCTGAAAAATTAAATTGTCTAATACGATGAGGTGCGTCTTCTCAGGAGGGAAAAGCAAAACATCATCAAATGATTCAGGCAGGCCTTCCACAAATCGAATGCTTTTATTGATTCTTTTCAAATCATCATACATAGGCTGATAGGATGTAAAAATCCATACAATATTATCAGGCTTGTTAGACATCACGTTTACAAGTTTCCAACAGACTTTTCACAAAATGTGTTTTCCCTGATCCGCTCGGCCCTGCTAATAAGCAAGAAAAAGACAATTTTAATCGCGGATCGAATTTCATTTCTTCCATATTTCTCCTTTTTTTTTTAATAACCAAAGGGCAAAGTTTTTCCGTCACTAAAAAGACGCCTTTTATCATACACTACACATTTTTTTTTTTAAATGAAACATTTCTCAAATGGAAACCATTTTTAACCCTTCAAATGGTCCCCTGGGGTGTTTTAATTTGCTCTTGTTGTTTGCCCATTAAATAACAAAGAACCAATCCTGAGAGGCTGTCAAAATTGACACCTTCACACGCAGCTCTGCTTTGTGAAATTCCCTTTGCTTTCAAAAAAGCTTTTTTATGCAAACGTGTATGATACACGTACGTCTTTGCACCTGCGGAGACGAATCTCTGAATTGTGTCTCCATTTAATTCATCCGTCAAATCACCCAAATAATTGCCCAGGCTCAGTTTGCTTTGGCCTTTTTTCTGTACATAAATGATGCTGTCTGTGTCTGTGTATAAAACTCTGTCTTGTAGTTGTTCCAGGTAGTTGTACAGCTTCAAGCGGGCGTAAGATGCGGTGAATGCGGCGATGAAAACATTGTTTGATTGAGAAGGTGGGATGATAGAATTTTTCGTGTGTTCCCAATGAATTAATGCCACATCATCGTTCAAGAACGTGAAATATGAGACGCGCTTAAGTCCTGAAAACAAAATGGTGAAAAATTCATTTTCATCCTTCACCAGCGACGTCTGCTTCAAGTGGTTCCTTTGGGCAAATTTACCCCAAAAACTGTTTAAGCACAATTTGGCAACCTGTCTCTTAGCAGGGTTGTGTACAATTTTTTCAGGATCCAATTCGACGCCTTGATTTAATTTGTAATCTGCTACAAAGGTGATTTTGTCCTACTCGTCTTTGACATCTGCGGGGTACCCAGACGCCTCCTGTTTTATTTTTCAGAAAGGTGTGAACGTGTGAAAATGTCATCGCTTGATTTATCAAAATGCCATACTTCAAAGATCCGGCCTATTTTATAGCCTAACTTGATTGCTTTTTGCAACTCTGGTGTAGGCCAGGTCCCTGTCAGGGCCCTTTCATCTGTGCTGTGTCTGCACTCTTCATTCTGGTTGTTCTCATCAGCACAGCTTTTGCAAAGCTTTAAGTTTATAAGGAAGCACCGGAAAAAATAGACAGCGTGGAGGATACACAACACAATGCACAAATCCAAAATAAGCCTCAATCGAGTCAAAATCATGCGTAATTATTGTGGGGTGACCGAGTGGATATGATGAGTTGCAATTTACATAGGGGTAAAGCAAGGTCACATCCACATAATGCACGTTCTCATCCTCCTCTGCGTTATAACTCATTCTAATGGCATTTGTCCTGCCTCCGTATAACGCATCACGTGGCTCTAGGGGTCTGTGTTCATGATCAGTTTGCATGAAAGCATGCGTAGCTGCACAATGTTTTTTCATATTTTCCCATTCTTGCTCCCATATGTAAATGACCTCAGTGTCGTAAATGGCTGATAATTTTTTTATTCTTTCGAACGTTTTGCAGTGTAATGATTCGAACGTTTCACCAATTAGCCGATTGACGCTGTCAGAAGCGAAGCATTTTTTACATCCGTGATAGAAGCAGCCAAGAAATTAATAAGCCGTGTCATTTGCATAACCATCAACAGTGAAGGAGCCGTTTTTTTTTCTCCTTCTCTCAGAGCGTGCTGAATATGTACATTATCACGCGCTGAGATAAATTCCAACCACTGAATGCCTGCTTGGGAGAAATGTTTTGTTTGTTTCAAATAATTGTCCGGCGAGGGAATTGCCAACGTTTGATCTTGCAAGAATTTAGTTCTAAAAACAGTCATGCATGCTGAAGCAATCGTCACTTAGCTGAAAGGATCGATCCCGGTATCCGTAATGAATTGATTTCTGAAACGAATACATCCCTCTGCTAGAATGTCAACATCATTTCTGCAGTATGTTATCGCCTTCCTTTTAAAGTCAAACTTAGTTTTGTGCCATTCTGTAAACTCTTCAAGTTGCGATTGATTCATTTTATCAACTCCATAATCTACCGGTTTTGGAATTCTGCCCACATATTTTAAACGAGCTGCGGAACTGAATCGGTGTGGAAAAAAACCTTTTGTTCCTCAAAACCCAGGGCTTTTGGAAACTCTGATCTACTCATTATTTTTCCCTCAGAGGATTTTTTTTTATTATTTTTCCCTGTTGAGACTGTTGGACTGAGTTGGATATCAGGCTTCGGTGAAAGTTTTTACCCTTTTAATTGTGGTATAATAAAATTTAAAAGTGTTTCTTATCGCACGCACGCACGCACGCACACACGCACACACACCAGCCCCACCCCACCCCACCAAAGGCAGCGCGGCGCCACACCAAGCCGCAGCCAGTTCAAGGGCAGAAGGCAGGAGAATGCGCCCCAATATGCCCCACCCAAAGACCCACCCCCGGGACCCCCCAGCCCCGGCACAGTGCCCACGGTGCCCGACGCACCCAGCCAGCAGACCAACCACCCCAGACGCGGATCCGCCAGGGCAAGAACCACAAGCCGCGCCCCCACACACCCACCCAGCACAACTCCAGGGGAGGCCCCCACATGGGCGGGGCCCCATCGCGCTCCCCCATCTCACCTCCGGAACACGCCACACACCGGCCCACGCGGTCCCCCAAGTGAGCCAAGGAGGGGGAGGGGGGGAGTTGGGCCCCCGGCCCACCGCGCTAGCGATATCTCCGGCAACGATGCGCTCCAGGGAACAAAGTCAAAACGCCCAGACGGGCAGGCGGAGCAACCCACAGCAACACCTCGCCACCCAGCGACCCAGGATGTAAGCGCCGCCCCCGAGCAGTAGCCACCCCCACCCCGGACCCCCCGGCCAGGAGCCACAAACCCCACCACCCCAGGCCCCCCGACGGGCCCACCCCCAAGCTAACCCACCCGGCGCAGCCCCGCCCGCCCCCCAGGCGAAAGCCACAGCCCCCCCCAGCACCCTGGGCGGACAGGGGCCCCCCAACGCCCAACCCAACAGGAGAGCAGGCGCAAGAGCAAAGGAAGGGGAGGAGGGGAGGACGACGGGACAGGGGGACAGAGAGCAAGGGGAAAGAGCGGCAGAGAAATACGCAAGCCCCCAGCCCCACGGGCCACCCAGACGTGTACGGAGGGGGCAGGAGAGCAAAATCAATCAGCCCAGGGTCAGGTTTTCTGAGAGCCGACATCTTTTCCATGGAAATATATTCTATGAGGAGATTTTGCCATTGGTTTAAGGATTTTTTATCTTTCCAATTCACTAATATTGTTTTTTTTCGCTATGGTGAGTGTCGCAAGGACGGATTGTGATTGGTTTGCTGGAAGATCAAGCTTCGTCAGGTCTCCTATCAGACATAGATTTGGACAGAGAGGAATCCTGCAGTCCAAAATGGAGGACAGTTTTTCAGTAATTAAAAACCAAAACTGTTGAACAAAGCCATTAGGCATGTGAATAAGAATCAATAGTTCCCTGGGTGCACTGAGAGCAGCTGTCTGTTGCGGAGAAGCCCATTTTATACATTTTCTGTTGGGTAATGTGGGATCTGTGGAGGACTTTGTATTGAATTAGCTGTAGGTTTGTGTTTTTTGTCATCCTAAAAGTATTACAACAAATTTCTGTCCAGAAATCGGTGTTCGTGGTGATTGAAAGTTCAGCTTCCCATTTAGCGTTTGGTAAGTGATTAGAATTAGTGTTCGAGAGTGCTCTGTATATTTGTGAGTTTTTTTTAAATTTTTGTTGAGATTTTCTTCATATATATAGCCAGTTCTGGAGGTTGTAAGATAATTGGATCTACGGGAGTGTTTTTCTTGACTGTTTCTGTTACTTGTAAGTACTGTAAAAAAAAAAATGTTTTATTCATATTGAATGTTTGGGTTAGATTGTTATACATCCTGAGCTTGGTATTTTCGAAGAGGTCTTGGAGATGAGTGATTCCACTTTCTTCCCATGTTTTCAGATAGAGCAGTGTTTTTTTATTTCTAAAGTCGGGGTTGTGCCAGATTGGAGACAACATGCTAGTTTTTAATTGAACATTCGTAATGTCCAGGGAGTCAGGGTGGAGGCAACCAGTGGGTTTTTAAAGCAGTTGTGACATTTGAGGGTCGTAGTGATAAAAGGGAGATCAGAGAGTTTAATATGTTTTCAGTCTAATTGTTCTATTTCTAGCCAGGTGTTGTTGTAATCTTTTGGTTTTAACCATTCTGTTAAATACAATATTTGGTTTGCTAAGCAATAATGCATGAAATTAGGGGCTTCTAAACCACCCTCGCTTTTATTTTTCTGGAGGGTTGAAAGACTTGTTTTAGGTTTTTTATTCCTCGCATAGAATTTTGCAATTGCAGAATCTAATCTTTGGAGCC
Source organism: Gouania willdenowi (assembly GCF_900634775.1). Taxonomy (NCBI): domain Eukaryota; kingdom Metazoa; phylum Chordata; class Actinopteri; order Blenniiformes; family Gobiesocidae; genus Gouania; species Gouania willdenowi. The sequence goes on from NC_041046.1 coordinate 2,876,716, forward strand.
ATTGCGTTGGTGGTTTCAATGGGATCATAGAGAACAGATAGTTTGTTTTTGGTAAGATTTTCATTTTAACTGAAGCTAATCTGCCAAGGAGTGAGATCGGGAGACTGTTCTATCTTCGCAGATCATCTGTGACTTTATCCAACAGTGGATCTAGGTTCAGTTTAATTCATTCATTTAAGTTTGGCAATATATTTCAGCCTAGATATTTAATTGTATTTGTGAGGGTGGGGTATTGTGGGCTTTGGCTTACTGGGTTCCATTATTTTTTTGTTAAAGGGAGGATTGACAATTTTGACCAGTTAATGGAATAGTATGATAGTTTAGAGAAGCTGTTTATTAGATTAAATACTTCTTCTAATGAGGATTGGAGTTCTTCCAAATAGAGTAAAATATAATCCGGATAAAGATTTATTTTGTGTTCTGAGATAGATGAGTGGATTCCTTTAATAACAGAGTTCTAATGTACAGCTGCTGCAAGACGTTCAACGAATATTGCAAAGAGCAAAGGTTAATTGGTATACTATAATGCAGCATTTTGTATTAAATTTGAAATTTCTGATGCACATTCCTCAATATTCCCTTCACCTGAGATCAATTTTACTGACTCACTGCATATTTCTGTAAATTTTCCCCAATCTGCTTTTTTAAAAGTCCACTTCTTATGACTCGGTCTTTCTTGTATATTTATCTCGACGTTTACAGAGCATATAATTGGAAAATGGTCGCTTCCAATACTTGAACTGTCTTTGACACCCCATTCACAAGATTTCACCAAACTATTGGAAATTAGAGTAAGATCAATACTTGACCATTTATTAGAGCGTATGTCAATCCTTGTCCCATTTCCATTATTTAAACAAACTAACTGCCGCACATCTATCAGTTCTTACACATGTTCCTAAAATAGAGTACACTGTAAGCTGTCACGTCAAATTTGCGGTTGACCTCATTTGGAGACATGATTTATTGCTCTGGTTGAATGATGGAGTCCAGTCGCGGCATTGATGATTTTATAAAAAAAAGTTTATTATAAAACTAAATAAAAAAAGAGTACAAAGATGGACAAAAATTAGTGACCGCCCGGGCGGACGTCCGATGATCGAGTGGCACAGTTCTAACTCATCACGTATATTCCCCCTCAGTCCCCCTCCCTCCTCCCCCCGGGAGATAAAGAGGACAGAGAGGAGAGGGTGAGGGAAGAGAGTGAAAAGAGACAGTTTCTTCTTAGGTCAAAACAACCAGTTCTCTGGTATCTCCTGATTGTCAGCTGTGCTGGAGGTGTGTGCGTGTATGGTGTTTGTGTGTATGAATGGATGTGTATTGGGTGTGTATGTGTGATTATGTGAGTGTGTGTAGGCATGTGAGTGCGTGCACAGAGGGTGCCCCTGAGTCTGACCTTGGTGATTCATGTGTTGAGGGGAAGATGACCTGACCTAGAGCTAGAAGCAAAGTTGAAGACATGAAGAGCACACAATGGAAAGTTACAACCTAAGGCTTAAAGAATATGGTGTATGAGTAAATATATGAGTAAATATATTAATAAACATAACTAATAATTTTTGCCATAACAAAGCCTTTGCTGTAAAATTTGATTAAAATTTGAACAGTAATATATTGTATTCTTGTAATACAATATATTACTGTAAACACATAGCACCTTGGGAACAAAAATAATAAATTACAGCACCTCCACACTTAACTTTAATTTACAGCAGTTTACTGTAAACAGCGTTGCATCATGGGAACTTGCAGCTGGACCAAAAAGTGCCGGAAAAAATAAGGAGGGCGGCTCCATCAAAGCAAATTCTAAGTATGTCAAATTACTGTATATTACAGTATTTTACTGGATCACCACTGCCAGTATAATACTGTAATTATAAATAGAGTAAGATACTGTAGAATATTACAATATGATACTGGATCACTGCTGCCAGTATAATACTGTAATTTTTACAGTAAAAAGTTTTACAGTGTAGAGTAGATCAGCTTTATTGATCCTGCAGTGGGAAATTTTACTGCCATTCTAGATCAGATAAAGTGCAAGAAAAAAAGAAGGCAAAACACTAATACCCAAAAGACACCTGAAAAATAGTGCAATGAAGGAGATAAAATAAACAATACAATAATAGAAAAATAAATCAAAAAAATATATATAAAATGTATAAAGAATATAGATATATACATACTTACAGATGGTGGAAGGGGAGATGCCCTAGTCGGCCTAAGACTGTTTTGTTGTAGAATGCAATCAGCACAGAAAGGCAGCGTCTTCAAGCTTGTCTGGATAAGGAGTTTAGGTTTTTTCTGTTTTATTGATTTGGTCAGAACCACCAGATGATCTCGAAGGCTGCGCTGCAATTACTGCATGACACTGTAACGTATAAAAGGATCGAGTAGGTAAACCAAAGACCATTGGAGGGCAGTAATACGCCTTGTGGCGTCCACTCTGCTGAAAATAAAGAAGAAGAAGAACTCGAAACGTCCCTCACTACGTCATTAGTACGAGCCGTGCTGGAAATTTTCCTGGATCATTCGGTTCTGGTTCAAGAGACCTCATCCTCACAGCCACGGTTTTTAGATCGAATTATTCTTTAGGGTCAACAGCATGAATAACCCGTTTCAAAATAGCCAGAAGGACGTCTCTGTGTCGAACTCCTGGGTCAGACCATCACAGGACGGCTTCCTGCCGTGGATCCCTCCGGTATGGAGCGACCATCCGTTTGGATTCACTGACCCCCCACCCATTGAATCATACAATTGGAGCAGTTCCAACACATCGTCTCGCTTCGGCTGTCTACCACCTGGACACTTTTCTGTCGGAATGCCCTCTGCCCTTGGCAGCGGTAGGTTTGCGAACACTCAGCACGACAGAGCATCCATGATAGGATGCAACCAAAGACCGGATGAGGATGTGCGGGAAAACAACGGGGCTCATTCACGCGTTAGCACGGGGCACGAAATGGATCTACAGAAGCAGAAAGACATCTGGTGGGTCCGACGGCTGTCACAGAGCAGAAGAAAACAGTTCTGTGCACCGTTAACTAGACTATCAATTCAAACCCATAAAGACGCTGTGTTTCACGCAGCTGATGTCTTTTATAAACTTAATGACATTAGTCACACTCTAAAAGGAAATGTACACATTGACAGCGGTTGGCAAGACTCGTATCTGACGGCATTGCATATGAAGAGGGAGTTAAAAGAGAGGGTCAAGTGTTCAGTGCAGTTGAAAGCTAAAGTCTCCCGGGCCGGTCGACGGATGTACCGGCGCCACAGAGCTCCGTCAGAGGAGGAAATGAAGCAGCGTTCTGATAGAGAAGCAGCCATTGATGAACGGAGGATGAAGCAGATGCAGCAAGTGGAAGAGTTAATCAAGGTAAAAAAATTCCGTGTACCTTTGGCTTTTTGTTTGTACTTACATACCAGAAATACCTGTCCCATTCACAAAACGGTAGGAGCAGGAATGTGCAGATAACTTTTAGAAAGTGTCTATTTGTACGGTTACCGTACGGCATATCTGTCAAGTATCCCGTTTTGGCCGGGAAACTCTCCTATTTTACCCCTGTTTCCCGCCATCTTCCCGTATTATTATTTTTCCGTAAATATCCTGTATTTTAATGTAATAATATTTAGAAGATTCCTTACTAAATAAACACCGCCACTAGCCTCGATAACTGTCACCTGAAATGGCCTGGGTGGCAGTTCTCGCGAGATTAGTGCCGACAGCTGCAACAAACCCGGAAACGACTCAGAAGAAAGACGTTCCAGTGAAAAAAACAAAGAACTGGTGTAAATACATTGTGAAATGGGACAGAGAGTTTACATTCCAAAAGAGCAGTTGTATGGGACACACTTACACGTTCTGTAAGATTTGTAACTGAGATTTTAACGTCTACCACGGGAGAAGGAACGACGTAAGTCACGATGAAAAATCAGCCAATCACAAGCTCCACAAATATACACTGCTTTCAAAAAGTGTCAAAGAATGTATAGTCTGCAACAAATGTGTCGAATAAGTCATTAGTGAATACCAGAGAACCACATGAGTGAGCATGAAAAATTAAAAGAAAATATATAATGAAAATAAAATGTTAATGTCTAACTTAAAGACAAGCAAAGTGAAATTAGCAGTAAATATGCAATGTGTTGCCTTGTATATGAAATGCAAGTATATTAAATAAACACATGTGCTTCATATTAGGGATGGGCGATATTGACAAAAAAAAAAAATCCCGTTAATTTCTGGTATTTATCACAATAAAGATAAAAATCACGATAAATAAAAACTATAAATAAAAAAATTCCCAACTTACAAACACAAATAAATGTTAATACATCAACACTAGACTCATTTAAAAAGGCTACAATATCTGCTGACTCACTGAGTTCATGAGCTGATATTTCATGGAATATAGTTGTGCATGTGGATTACTATTTATATTATTGCATGTGATTCTTTAATTTCCTCACTTGAAATAAAATAATTTTCACAAAAAAGCACATGAAAAGCACAATAACTCCATTAGTGTTTTTACTGCTAATGAATCTTGTTTCATTTATCTGATAATGAGATACATAAAGTTACGATTGATAAAGAACTCTCTGATTTTCTAAAATTAAACCAGACCTAAACATTCAGTATAATTAGGTGTAATAATCTCAATAGTTACATTAGTCTAATGGGACCTGCTTTGTCTGTGAACATGTGAAATATAATTAAAAAATATTGCATTTCACAATTTGAGACGGATGAATAGTATTAGTATTATTAGTATTAGTATTTATGCTTAACATTTATGTCACAACGTGTGACATGTTAGCTTTTATCCTTCCATACAAGTATTAAATCTGGCCATAAACAAATCAGTGGCTCTATGTGGCTTTATGACAGTAAGACATGTTCTTTTTACTTGGTCTATTATTCCTTATATGGAGTGGTTAGCACTAGCTCTTAGCCCAGTCGGTGTGTTAGCTTAGCATAGTTATCTTTAGTTCAGTTTTGAGTTCATAATAGTTGCTGCAGGTTCATCTCTGTACCCACGTTTGTGGAACTTTGGGTGGATCTGACAGAGGAACTTGGATTGGTTCCCTTTATTGGAGGGTTATCTGGTTTTAACCAAGTAGCGGTTCGTGTTGTATCGCAGCACAGTAGCTTCAGATTGCTGAGACGAGCACCTCACACACACAGACGGTGATGTGTGAGGGAGACGGTGGCGGTGCACGGCAGAGCTTCCGTAAACAACAACCCGCTCCAGAGAATAATAAGTTGACAAAGGGCAGTTTTTGGCTGTGGAACTGTTTTCTTTGGGCATTCTTGGCTAAATTGAGGGACAAGTGGCTCGTGGCCCTCCCTAATTTCCGACATGGGAATTTATCATTTATATAGTGGGATGACATATTCTTACCGGTGAGCATGTTTTTGACGATAAATCATAAACGATAAAATATCGCACATTAGGGCTGGGCGATATGGCCTTTTATAAATACCGCGATATTTTTAGGCCATGTCACGATACACGATATATATCTCGATATTTTGCATTACCCTTGAATTAACACTTTGATGCACAAAATCACACCAGTATGATGATTCTATATGTCTACATTAAAACATTCTTGATCATACTGCATTAATATATGCCAATTTTAAACTTTCATGCAAAAAAGGGGGTATCACAACTAAGTCAAAGTTGACATAACTGTATTTATTAAACAGTGAGTGGCTCAAACATAAAATTGTCAACAGAAAGTGCACGTTCTGTGCAAAATTGTCACAGAGACATTTCAAAACAAGACATTAGTGCAGGATGCAACTCACATGGCATTTCAAAACACAAAATTAAAGTGCACTTTTTGTACATAATGCCACTACAATATTTTAAAACAAATAGTGCCCTTTTGTGCATGTTGTCATTAAGATGGCATTTCAAAACAACACTAAATTTAAGTGCACCTGTTAGAGCCATATCATTATTATGTCAGTATTTTTTATGTTTAAATATTAATATGTTTGGAATAGGTAATTTTGAAATAGTTTTAAAGGTAATATTGTTTAAATATTGATTCATGTTGACGTTTTTAAATGATCAGAGTTTCTGTGCTCCATTGGTTTTGACTTGCTGCTGTAAACCTGGATTTCTACCGTAAAGTGTGGGTTAGTGTCGAAAAGTGAAGGAAAACACAGGCTGGTGAAGTCCATGCGGTCAAAGGACAGCAGTTTAGTGAAGCAGGACGAGGAGCAACAGTGCTTCTGACCGTAAAAACTGTTCAAACCGTCAACCTAAACAGTCAAAGTGGTCAGCATTGTCAGCGCCAGTGCCACCGTCAGTGACGTCATCACCGTCAATGACGTCATCGCCATCGGAAACGTCATTGTCGCGGTCGGACGTCAGTGTGGTCTTTACGTAAGGATTTATTATTTTTGGGACTTTGAGACTGAGCTTTAAATATAAGGACACTTTGATTTTGGAACTTTTATTTTAGTTTTTCTATTTTTTGTGGATTAAAGAGTCAGATTGATTCATCCTACGCTTGCCTCTCTTTTCTTCATTTTTTATTGGATTATGTTCGGAACAGACGAGTCAGAAAACTTCATGTCCTGCAAGGAAGTGGTAAAACTTCGTTTTTGTGTGTTGCCAGTGCATTACAGCACCTTTTTTTGCATAATGCCACTAAGAAATTAAAAAAAAAAAAAATCAAAAAAAAAAAAAAAGTCCGCGAGTTTAACGGTATGGTCATTTTCAACACCGCACAGACTACAAGCTGCGATATATCGAGTATATTCGATATATCGCCCAGCCCTATTGCACATTCCTACTTCATATACCCATTTATGTTTTTATTTAGGATGTTTTATAATTTAGGAATTAGGCTGGGCGATATATCGAGATTCAAGATCTATCAAATGTTCTATTTTGGTGATATAGAAAACTATAATATTTCATATATCAATATATATGTATATATTAATGCTGCAACAACTAATCGATAATAATAGATTATCAAATGCAACAAATTGCGTCATCGATATGTCATGTTGTGGAACTGTGACGTCACTGTCATGGAGACGGCGCGGAGCAAGAGAAGGAGAGGAGAAGAGGAGCACGGGACGATGGCGGAAGCAGAGAAAACGTATAAAAACAGTGTCGAAAGTGTGGGAGCACTTTACGTTAAACGATAAAAAGACGCAGGTAAATTGCAACATTTGCAAGTCGGACTTGGTATGGCACGGGAGTACGACCGCAATGATGCAGCACCTGAGACAGTGTCACCTAAGGTAGGTGACGAAACTTTGTTAGGTTTTAAGTGTGAAAGGTGGTTCCAGCTGCTCCAAAGTGCTCTGGAGGAGGCTTGGCAGGCAGAGATGTCAAGCAGGAGAACCTTCACCTGTAAGTGATAATGTGTGGGACAAGTCTGCGTGTCATTGTGTTGTGCAACTACCATTACATATTTTACACATTTTAAGTTTAGAGATGTTATATAAAAGAAGTCTTGGTAACAGTTTTTGATTTGGATTTAATGTTCATTTGTTATTGCTCTTAAATCTCAGGTCCCTTTATGCAACAAAAATACCTATTTTTTTTATGCACTTATTAAAACCTTTTTTATATATAGCATTTATTTGTGTGTTTTTATGTTATTACAGATGTTTGATAAAGCAAAGCCATTCAAAACTGTTTTATGATTTTATATCTCATCAGCTCTGGGACATTTCAATTGAGAAAATGTTGTGCACTTTTTGTATTTTTTTTTTTTTTTTTTTTTTTTTGTTATGTACCTTATTGCGAAGTTTGGAAACGTTATAAAACAAGTCCTGGTAACATTTTTTTGATTTGGATTTAATGTTTTTTGTTGTTCCTCTAAAATTTCAGGTCCCTTTAAGCAACAAAATACCTATTTTTTATTCACTTCTTTAAATTTTTTTAATTTATGATTTGTTCTGGGACATTTCAAATGAGAACATGTTGTGCACTTTTTGTACTGTTGTCTTTTTAACTATGATGTTAAATAAAAAGATGGAAGGAAAAAAAAAAAACATGTTTCCCTTTATTCCCATTTTTAAAAATGTTCCCCGTTAATCCGATTAATCGATTATAAAAAGGTAGATTAATCGATTACTAAAATAATCGTTTGTTGCAGCCCTAGTATATCTTATAGCTTATTATTTATCAAAATACTAGTTTTAGGAGTCGCTGCTTTTACTTCTCAGAAGAACATGTAAAGCTCATTTAGATGGATTTCTGAGTGCACATATTGTGCAGCTGTTAATAAATGTCCCTGTCGACATCCCTTCGAACACTTGGCACAAGTGAAGATCAAGTGGGTGTCGGTGAAAACCATGTTTCTCCGAGACATTGTCTCGGCTTGGAGAGCTACATGCCCTTTCAGTGGAGGACACATTTGAGGTGGCACCCTGAAGGGGGTGGGGTCACATTGTGGCCGTACATGGCCTTTCTCCCAAAGGTGTTGTCATCCTCTTACGTTAATCAGCCGATCCCGTTGGCACACTTAGTGCCAGCGTCAGAACGGGTGTCAGAACTGCTGTGTCCAGTTCGGGCCCTGGAGACTTACATTAACACTACATTGAGCATTCGCCGATGTGGCCAACCGTTTGTCTGCTACGGCGGCCCTAGGCAGGGCAGGGCCCTGTCAAAACAGAGGCTATCCCATTGGGTGGTGAACGCCATTACACATGCCTACACGGCTGGTGCTCTCCCTCCACCATCCAGGGTGAGATGTCACTCAATGAGGAGTGTATCTACTTTGTGGACTTCCCTGAAGGGAGTACCCATTGAAGTGGTTTGTGCTGCAGCCTCATGGACCTCGCCCAGCACCTTCACCAGATTCTACAGGGTCAACGTGGCTACGCCGCCTCCTTTTGAAGCGGTCTTGGCCATCAATCCCTCAACATCCACTATGTTAGGTAGGTGTCTGGATTCCTCATGACACTGTTGACCTTGCTCATCCAGTGCTAAAGCACTGCCTCTGGCGGTCAGTAGGGATGAAATAGAACAAAAGTTATGTATGTGACTACGGTTCTATGAATCCCGGATGACTGCTAGAGCGTTCAGTCACTCGGAATCAGGTTTCAGGAAAAGATTCCTGAGGAAAAGATCCACCGGTGACACCGGAACTTATAGACTCCGGCGGGTCACTTGGGGGTCACAGGTGACTTTGTTGGTAGAGGTGCTCGACCAGTGCATATGTGAGACGTAGATATCCAGTGCTAAAGCACCGCCTCTGGCGGTCATCCGGGATTCATAGAACCGTAGTTACATACGTAACTTTCGTTTTTGTGCTTTTTCTTTGTTTCTCATGCCAACTTGCTACTGTTTTTTTTAACAGCACATCACCAATTGCTGGTAATCTTGAAGGACATAAAAAGTATTCTCTCAATAAGATTGTTGAAATAAAAAAAATTGTAAGATACTTTTTTTTTGTTTGGCAGGAAAAAGAGATCAAACAGGCTGCTGATTCTGTTCTGTGTGAGGTAAGGAAGAAGCAAGCAGACGTGAAGAGGATGCAGGATGTCCTGAGATCTTTAGAGAAACTGCGCAAGCTCAGAAAAGAGGCAGCCTCCCGAAAAGGTGCGTCACAGAATGATCATGCTCAGCAGAAGACATTTTCAGCATTTGATGCTAGTACTTGACCAACTTTTATTGGATACATTTTCACACTTTGTTTACTTTTCGGTTGTTTGTGATTAAATTTACAATTGTTAAAGTGTATTCACTCTCACTTTTAAATAAGTGTATTTAATGAAACAAAGTTTTACTTAAAAGCCTGTCATTATGAAAACAAATGTTTTCCAAAATGATGTGCAAATCAATTTACCGCGTAATGACAACCGTTTTGTTAAATCACTCCATTAATCCCTATACTGTTGGATGAAGATTTGTTTAATAATATTTACTGGTTCAATTGAAGACACCCATGTATGTTCCAGAAAAGCAAGGTGCATGGTTCAAGTGTTAAATGTTTTCTCAAAATATCATACTTGCAGGTGGGTGAAAAACACTGTTGGTCATTGAAGAATATAAACCATTTATTGTGAAAAAAAAATTAAGAAATGTATAAACATTTTCACGTTAAACATTTTACCAATAAATCTAAAACAAAGTTCATTCTTCTGCCGTGATTATTTTTTTTTCCATCATCAAAACGGTTTTTTCAGACAATTTTCTTCAAAAGTAAAGCAGCCAGGAATAGAGAAAACCTAGTTGTTCGGGAGATGCGTTAAGCACCTGATTTTTTGGGTTTAAAGCATGAGGTGTCAGAAAAGTTACCACAGGGATAACTGGCTTGTGGCGGCCAAGCGGGAGCTAATGCAAAACACTGCCCTAAGTATCAACTAGGGATGTAACGATTCACTCAACTCCTGATTCGATTCATGATACTGGGTTCACAATACGATTCTCTCATGATTTATTTTACAAAATTAGACTGTAGACAAATGATGACTGAAAAATATTCATTTTTTTCTTTGAAAATAAGATTCTGTAATAGTTTCTTTTATCTTTCATTGTCAAAATCATCTTTTGATAAACTATGCAAAACAATGCAATTCAATTAAAAATAAATCCTGATTGAAATAAATAAAGAAATAGTACAAGAAGACACTTACTGATTTAAATTCTGTCTCTACTGTAAACTATGCAAAACTGCATAATAGTTCCTTTTCTTTTTCAAAGTGCAACTGAAAATGTATTTTGTGCCTAGACAATTGAACTTTAAAACAAATCCCATATCAAAGAAATAATATAAATAAACAAACTATGGCTTTCATTCTCTCTCTCTTGTTTTCCCTTTCCTCTCTGTGCCCCTCTTACCTTGGATTTCACGTTCTTTCTTTCTCACCTCTATCGTTTTGTCTTGGGGAAGCCAAAAATGCTTCCACACTTCTGATTTAAAACACAGTGGTGCATCCTGAATTTCAAATTCTAAACAGATAGCACCCTTAGCTGTAAAAAAAAAAAAAAAAAAAAAATATATATATATATATTTTTTTTTTTTAAGTACTGCGATTCAATTTCAGAGTATTGATGTGAACCGTGACACCTTTGAATCTTTAAATTTTAACTGCCTCACGATTAATCTTTACATCCCTAGTATCAACTGTAGCCTACTATGCACATCTGGCCACTTGTATGTTAAGGACTAATCCTTCAAGAAGGTGCTTGTGCACGTCTCTGGTTTGATGGTAAGATGTAAACATAATTAATATTTTAAACATGACTAGTACAGAGAGGGTTCAGCAGGAGTTATTGCCTGAGACAATTTAATAGCAAAAGCCAAGGGTACTTTTAAAGTGACAACGGGAGGGCTTTTTTTCATTTTGCTATGGGCTTTGCATCAAAAGGGGGGGTTAGGTCAAAGTGTCTACGTTGTCTTGCTGAAAAGCCATGGTAATTTGTTAACCTAAGACTAAACCACGTTAAAAAGTCAGATAAAAAGGTTTATTGTAATCTGAGGTAGCCATCAGATTCTTTTATTTTCAAATTGTCTTTTCTTGTATTTCACACCAGGTATAGTCTCTGCATTACAGTGTGATGATGCATTCAGCAATGGACTTGAGCAGCTCAAAAGTGTGTTGAAGAGGAGGACAGGAATATATGCCACAGAGGAAAAGGCTTTGATGGTGATGCTAGAAGGAGAGCAGGAAGAGGAGAGGAGGAGAGAGTGGCAGAGGAGATTGAAGAAAGAGACTTGGAAACAGTTGGAGCAAAAACGCAAAGTTAACTCAATGCTCTTTGGAGGTAACCAGAATTTATATACAATGTATAACAGCTGTTCAAAAGCCTTTTGTGTTTTGCTTTTTAACAAAAACTGACTGTTCTTTTCCCTGATTTACAGTAGATGCAGAAAATAATCAAGCACCATGCTCTACTATATTTAGGTCACTACACTGGCACAACAGTCTTCAGTCTTAGTGGCTTTACATTATACCAATGGTGCAACCAAAAATTGCCCTTTGTTGTCCTTCTGGCTGTTTCAAAAATATGCATTATTTTAGGGACTGATCCCTTTTTTTTTTCTAGAAATCGGGAGCTTGTAGAAATTATGTTGAATACCAGCAGAATAAATCAAACAGTCCTATAGAGAGGGAAAAGGGCTTTCAATTTTGGGAGAGTTTTTCCGGAGCTTTCTCCTTTCCTCTTCTGCTCCGCCGTGTTTGTACTCAGACTCAGCGCTGCATGCGGCTTTCATGGCTGATTGACTGTTACCCGAGCTGTGGCTCTGCATGTAACCAATTAAGTGTTGTGACTGCAGACAGAGGCACGGCAGCATCAAAGCCAAAATAACCCTGTTTTAAATTGATCTTTATTGATGCACAGATTCTCAATAGAACATTGAAATCTTAACGGTTAATTTGTTATTAATCTTTAATCAGCGTCGCTCATTAAAAATAAGCATCCCTAGTGATAAAAGTCCCATATTATACTGCTTTTCATACCATTTCACATTGGTCTCAGAAGTAGTTTTGGTACACAACCAGCAAAAATTAAATCCAACTACTGGGTCCTGATCAGCTTAGCTGAGGGGAGTAAAAATAAACTTTAGCGTGGCTCGTCCTGCCTTCATCATGTCTGTTTAACCGCAAAGCAAATAGTGAGGGTGGGTGGAGCTCGCCTTCCTGTGGCAGGGACAGAGGGAGGTTCTGACAAAGGAGGAGTTACTCCTCTTATGACTCAATGAATGGATCACACTCTAAGCATGTCTGAGCACAGATTTCACAAAATTTGGAGCAAACAAGGGATAGAGGAATCATACATTTTTACTTTTGTAGCCTCATAATGAGGCTATGGATATGCATATTATTGTAAAAAAAAACCATTAAGTGAAATTTGTATAATGTGATAAATTGACTTGATTTATATAGCTCTTAATCCCCACCAAAGTAGTCTCAATGCACTTTACAATATCAGCTTACTCAACCATTCAGTAAGAGAAATCACAGAACCCTCTGTAGTGCACATTTTATCCCTTACTGTGCCTTATCTGTGCCATACTGTATGCCTGTGTGCCCATACACCGCACATCCAGAGGTTTTTTTTTTCTCTGCCATATCACACCATTTGCTAGTACTGACTCATATCAGCACTACAGACACACCGAAGAATTAATCAGAGCTCAATCAGAGGAGAAGTACTCTCCGCTAACACTACCTCCCCCTTCCTCCCAGTGCACGGACATATATTTTGATGAGCTGTGCTGCTTTCTCTATGCCAGCGGCTGCCTCTCAAAGGCTCACTGCAGATGATACTCCATCAGTTCTACGTGTTGGAAGCAATGGGAGATGTTTGAGGAAACATTGCATGTATTTCTCTTCTGTAAATAATTTGCTGTGAGTAGCTCCGTAGCAGCTCACGGGGCTGTTTACACACCTCTCACGTGATCCTTCCGGGTTGTGATTTTCTTGAAGGGACCACTCCCTGAATGTGGTTTGAAAACTACTTTCAGCAACTCAGAGTACATACAGTAATTGTGTCACATTTCAGCCTTCATGAAGGAAAAAGTCAAAAGTGGCACAAAATGTAGATGATGTGCTGCTAGTGATTAATAAAAGGGTCTTTGTGGCATTGAGACAGACGGTAATGCACACAATGATATGTCTGTATACACACACACACAGCGAGTTCATAAGCTGAGATGTGTCAATACAACCGCAGACACACACAATCAAGACGTGAAGCTTACACACAGCCCACTCAGGGGAAAACAGCCCTGCTCTCCCACCACCTCGCGCTAAGATGTACACACGTCTGCTCTTTATAGAAGCACAGAGTGAAATACATTACCACTACAGCGGCTGTTTTACACGGAATACAGTTTACTTACTAATTTAGGCATGTCAATCAATGCTCACTGAGGGCTGTGATTGGAGGAAACCCTCCTCCCTCCTTTCAGCTTTTATAGGAGGGGCGGGGCAAACAGTGAAAGTGATGACACAGGCAGGGGCGCGCAGACACCTTTGGAGGGGCAGATGCTTAAAGTTAAAAGGGTCACATGGAGCACAGATTTCAAACACAATACAGAAACATACTGTACCTTGCAATATAACCAGTTGAATAAAGGAGAGGTGAAGATAAAGCCTATATCCACAAACCCATAATTCAAGCTGTGCATTAATTTAGGACATATGAAGTAGATAATATATTAAGTTGAATTTAGATCATTATTAGACACTGGAATGTTTAACTGTGGCTACTCTTCCTGGAATCCTTTCTTTTCAGTTTTAATCAAATCGGATGACAAAAATGAATTAATTCTGATTCGTCTTTATTTTAATTTCACAGCTTTATTTTTGTTTTCTAACCTCAGACTAGCAGTGGCCATCTCCTGGGGGATATTGGACAAAACCAGGATAGGTGATAAAGCCTGGAATAACCGGCTATCTTTGATGAACTTATAACCAAGTCGGTTGAACGAAAGCCGGCCAAGTTTATCCAGGATAAGTAACCATGGTGATTTAACCTCTTCTGCTAACTTGCTGCAGAGCAGGTTAACAACCAGGATAAACTTATTCCTGTTGTGGCTCTGCTGTCAGTGCTGTGTGAAATGAGTGTTTTACAGAATGTCCATGGTTTTTATTCATGTTTCTTCACCCAAATATTATAGTCATTTAATTTGTCCGTTGACTTTTGGTTTTAATATTTTTTATTATCATTGCAATACCCCCCAGCAGTTTAGCGATGAGCAGCAGGGCATGTCTATGGTCTGGGCACGTCATAGCAGTGAAGGCAGAGTGAGGGCATGATGTGGATCATGTGATTAACCAAGGTAGATCTAAATTATTATTTAATTTATTATTATTTTGGCTTACACATGCTTAAACACACACAAACAAATCACTTTGACTAAAGGGCACTTTGGGTATCAAGGGACAAAGGTATTCCCCCCCAAAGAATCCATTTCAACCAATAGCAAAAAACAATTGTAATAGCCGGCTTTCAACCCTTAGTGGCCAGTATATCTGACATTTACAAATAAATATGCAAAATTCCAAAAAAATTACTAAAATGTGAAGAGTGGGACAAAGATTAATAAACAGCACTACTTAATGCTCAAATACATGTGTATCCAGCTGAAAAAAGTGGGTTTGGGGTTTCGTTACTCTTAAAGTAGGATTTTATTAACATGACTGTGTTACCTCAAAAACAAATTGAAACACTAAACTTAAATGCTCTGAACAGAGCTTTAACATCAACAGGGATGAGGGTACCTTTTTACTCTTCCATACCTGGGAACTTGGGACTCTCTTCTCCAGAGACCATCGGGCGACGGGGGGCGTGGCCAATCGGAGAGTTCTCTCAGGCTGGCCACGCCCCCAAAGAACTCATAAGAACACAAGAAAGCAATCAGTACATGCTTTAATGCCTTAATAAGAACTCGTACAGATGTAGATGCCTGTGAGGAAGACTGACAATTGGCAGTCGAAACAGGTCATGAGATCAAATTTCCTGAAAAAATAAACCTTAACATATTTAATTCATTCAACCTCGACACACCCACATTCTACCATAAATAGTCAATTCAAAGGAGCTCATGAATAGTTTTTGCATCTGACCAATGGGATTCTATGATCGTTCGTGGCAGAAATTGCATGGAAAAGGAATTTCAGAATAAGAAAGATGTCTGTGAGGGAGGCCAGAAAAATAGTATTTATTTGGTGGTCACTGTGACTGTAATGGCATAAATAAATAAAAACTGAGTCAACTTTGTAAAATGTAAATTAAATGTATGAGATGACTCGGGCTTCAATTCACCACCTCGCCACATGCATCGTTGTTTTCCCACCTCTCCAAAATTTCCGTGCAGCAGGGTCAGATCATTGCTTCAGAAATGGCATGACTGTGATGTTAAGCATCCTTTGTTCATCTACCTTCATTTTTTGAATAAAGGTTTAACGTTCAAAACAATAGAGATGTTGTGAAAATCGAATATTACCTTTATCTATTTCTTTCAATAATTGTGGTATTCAAAGTACTAAAACTGAAAGTCGTTTTATGTTTCTCTGGCAGATGAGTGCCCTGCTGACTGTGTCCTGCAGCTTTTCACACAGTACTACACACAGGGGCAACATTCTCTTCACGTTCTCATAGAAATCAGGTTTGTTTCTCTTCACTTTACACCTCTTTGCTTAAGGCAGTGATCATTTTAAAAATAAATAAAAGAAGAAAATGGTGGTGTATAAAATGGATGGTTCTTTTAATTTATTTTATTGCAAATGATTTCTTATCTAACTTGTCAGGGTATTGATAGTGATATTTGTCTATATTGTTTTACAAACACGTTTAGCTAACCTGGAAAGCTTATTTTACACCAATCTTCTAAGCTCAACCTCACTTTGGGTGGACAGTTGAGCATCATAAAGTATCATGTACTGATCAGAGCTTTTTAGTAGGTTTTCAATCTCTGAGGTGTAATTTAGTTATAGAATAAAATTGCAATCGTTCCATACTATGCATATGTGATGTTTCCTTTTTAGGAGAAAGTGGGACATGCATGCTGTACCTGCAGATCATCCTGATGGCTCCTCAGTTCCTCAGAGCTGGGTCCTGCCAGAAGCACCATCACACCCAGCCTGGGCATCTGCCCTACAAAATGCTGACACACTCTGAGCGGTCTTGTTTGTTCCTGGGTGAAATCTTTAAAAAGTTTACACAATATACATTCAAAACATTGTAATAATTAAATAGGAACTTGTAACAAATACAGATTCTGTGTTGTGTTTAATGATATAAATCATACAATAACAGCTTATAAACTCTTTATTCAATTCATCTTTATTTATATATCACCAATAAGTCATCCCATAACACTTATCACCAAATATAGTTATGCTGAAAAAATCCAGCCTGAAGAAACGGTGGTTTTTTTTTTTTTACTTGAATGTTACAATGGCCAAGAATTCCTGGCCAAGCTTCACTGTGTGAACTCTTGATCTGATTAACACTCTGCATCAATCCGTCATCTTGTAATCTTAGTAATTTGCTCTAAATTTTCATGGTTGTTATGATAAACATAGTTTTTATTGTATTCTTTTTTACACTATCAAGTTTTCTGGCAAATACACACAATATTTCTGATATAACACATTTTTTTTCCACTGACTGATTTGTGTAGTTACAGTATATTTTAATTCAATGTTCAGTTACATTAAAGTCAGCAGCGACAACGTTAAACCACCATATGATCAAAGTGCAGTTTGATCACTACTGCTGAACCAAAACAAAATTAATATAGAAACCTGAACAAAGCATTTCTTATTAACTATATCATTTATATATGCGTCAAAGCATCTACTAATTGATGTGTAAGTAAATTTCCTGAAAAGAAGTTTGAATAAATTAAACCTTCACATATTAAAAAAAGACAAAATGAACTTGTTGGATTCCAGCCAATTAAATACAATTATTTGTGTGCAACTTTTAAAAGTTACGTTGTTTCACCTACTTCTTCTTTTAGGACATTGATTTAGCGCACACAGAGACAGACAGAGATTCTTTGCTTTTATAAACTTGTTTTCTCACCTGATAAATGTCAGTATGTAGACATGTCGTCGTTGCCAGCTTGTTTCTTTGTTTTTGCTGTCTTAAAACTACTTTGCAAATAAAACATCTAATTCTGATCCTCTTTGTTCAAGGTGTCAGGTTAGATCACCATGCATTATTATTGTTTTTGTTTTTTTTATGATGAAATGGTACCGGGGACCTTTGCACCTCCTGCCCCTTCCCATCCTAGCTTACACTTATCAAAAAACCTGATCATATTCAGTAAACCATTGATCCTTGAGGGGAATTTGCACTTGGGTGACATTAATTATGTTCTCATATATCTTTATATGACATAAAGAATTAAAAAGGAGCAGTCAGAATAATCCATGTCACAATAACATATATAGAGGGTTTTCACGTCACGTCATCCATCTAGTCATCAACCCGGAAGTCGCCATTTTAGAGATAAAGCAGCAGGTTTACAAACGGCACACAGACAAGAAAATCCTAAATTTCGAGACGAAATGGTGAACTATTGCTGTGTTTTTGTCTGTACCAATTGGTTAAACGCATTTGGAATTTTATAGATTGCCAAAAATCATAACAAATCAGGGAGAACAATCTCACAAGTTATCAGAGGAAAGGAGGCGCTGGTGGCTAGCAAAGCAAAACCAGGATCTACGAGGCAAATATTCTGGCTTTTACTCGGACCCTGCATGGAGTGATCTGCAGCTGGACCCCTCATAACTATATCAGCATTCTGCTTAAAGAAGGGTGATGTGGTGGGTTTCCCTTTATCTAAATGTTGATGTGAAGAAATCACCACAGACAATCTTTGATATAAACATAGCATTTTATTAATACGTAATAAGTAAAGATGGGTGTCCGAATTAGACCCTCCATGGTAAGGTCTGAGAGCAGCAAAGCCAAACGCTACTCTAAGGCAAAAAAGCCAAGCAAACACATATGATCTGACGAGAAACCTGAAACCAACATGTGGTGTCTAAGGCTTTAGCTATGGGACAAAAGAAAGGAAGCAACAAATGCTTACTGTGGACCCTAAAGGTGGTAAAACTCCTATATATCAAAGTACCGGAGCTGAAATTGAATGTTTTTATGATGTACAGCTGCAGCTATTCTGGGACCAAAGAACTTCTCTTTCCTAAGTCAATATAACACTCTAGCAACTGTGCTGGCTAGGTTTAATTGTGAAAATGTGTTCAAGCATTCCCCCCTTTTCGAGACAAAACTAGTCTCGAAAAAAACAAAGCATCTTGTAAACTGTCTCAAACATTATGGCACCCCCTGACCACGTTCACACTCATCCATACTGTAAAATTTTCAAAGTCAAGGAGTAAAATACCCCTCCAAATATCAGATTATCTTAGTCAATTTTAGTAAACCCATTAAACGATCGAGATGGGAAAATAGTATTATCTTATTAACATCTTATTTGATCTTGTACTATCAGTCTTTAACTCCTTTAAGTCCACAGATTTATTTAACTAGATTTTTAGTCGGTTGTTATTACCTAAAGAAAGGGTCACCCAACTGCATACCACACTCCGAGAAAATGCAAGACAATAATATTGAGTCTCAGTAATACATCTTGCTAGAAAGATATCCAGTGTAGGATATAGAATATTCATCAGTGGTGCAGGTTAAATTGCAATGAGCAAATTCCAATCATATAGGACACGTGTATGTGCACGTGTATGTTTCAAGCGCCATCAATTTTAGTGAAGATCCTTTGCTTGACAGCATCATTGTGGTCCATCACACTATTTTGGTTCTGCGATTCCTGTTCATCCTCCAAGCATCAAGTGAGTGTCTGCGATCCCTTGGGTGTTCCCCTCCAGTGCCGTCAACGTTCCCATTCGTGAAAGCAATTAAGGGTTTTTGACGTTCCCGTCTATCGAGGCAGTTAGAATTTTCTAACTCAGCCACCTCCAATACTGGTCCTGAAAAGTAAAAAATTTCCAACCAGTATCAAGCACAAACATTTTTATTTCCTGAAGACCTATTCCTATTTCTATTTCCAATTCCCCCCTTTGATTGCAGACAATCATCCATAAGTGATCATCCATACACACACACAAAACAGTTCAGAGCCAAAGCCTTAACTCAAAAGAATCTGAACAAACCCAACATCACTGCCGTTTCATCAAGTATTCAATATAAATGTTCTTATTTTATAGCTTTTCAAACAAAAAGTATTTGTAATTTATCCAAAGCTTAATTTGGTTAAATGTAAACAGACCTAACTCAAATTTCCAGAACTGTCGCTCCTATAGTTTCCTCCTATTTCCCAAAACTTCCGTATCCAATTAACTTAAAAGAGTAAAACACAAAGGGAAAAAATCCTGTCAGTCAACCTTGTAACACTATAACATTAAAATCCCCTTTTTCTCCTCAATTACCATTTTACTTATCATTATCCTTTATTTAGTTATCTCCCATCTAGCTATTTTATATTTTATTTTTTAAATATATTTTATTTTATCTTCACTTGTGTCAACCCAAGGTACGCAGACCACGGTCCAATGAAAAAATAGTCACAAATCACAAACTATAGAATACAGAGCAGACAAACTGCAAATTTAAACAATCTGTCTTTCCTAAGAGTTTTAAACTCATTTTCTTTCTACTGATAATGATACTACCACTGTAATTAGAGCAATACTCAAATCTCACACCTGGCCGTGTAAAATAGGATCAGATTATCTAATCTGCGAATTTAAACTCTTTACATTAAACCAAATAAGATCATCTCATGTGAACACATATACTCTCCACTGTAACCAGAAAATTTAATCTATATTTTGGTGACATTATTCTAATTTATTAGTCTATCTGATTGGCTCCTCTCTGTTTATTTATTTATTTATTTTTGTTTTGTTTTTTTCATTGTCAAATTGTCTCTACTCACTATCACCCACTTATTTACTGCATGTGCAGTATAGTCTAAATGTTGTCTTTGTTTATCAGAAACACTTCTTATCCAATCCTTGACCTGTTCACAGCCACAATTCATTGTGTCAATGAAACTTTAAATTCATATTTTAAACTCAACTATCCATTAGTAACCTTATATTTACAGAAAAAAAAAAAATTCCAGAGAAAAAATTTACACAGAAATCCTACCGTGCAGCCTCTTTCTGAGGTATTTTAGGATGTAATCCAGGATTCACTTAGGATAGAAACCATAAACACATTTCATATTTTAGTAGTTGAGCCTAAAGTCGTGTGTTCGTAATCTATTTATAAACAGGTTTGATCAAGTAATACAATTGAATTGGCATGAATTTCTCAATGAGAATACACAGCTGTTTTCAAAGTGAATGAAAACACGGCAGCAAGACACCATTGTAGAACTGTAGCACAGCGATACAGTGGGATTACAGTTGTATCGTATAGGATCACTGAGAAGGACTTTCCAGCAGCACAAAGTCTCTACTCAACACAGGCTTGTATGTCAGGTTACAACCAAGTCATTTTACTCTCAGTTGCTTTGCTCCCCTTTATTTCCTCTTTAGCACAATGACGTGGGGTTTCATAGAGTCCAACCGCACAGCGTTCACAGGTGGTTTTATTGTCTGATCTCCCAGTGTTAGGCCTCCTTTGAACAGCAGGGCAAAGAGTGGTCAGTTTTCAGCCAGAAACTTCTTAGTGTCCATTATTCGATGTATTGAAGTTCATCTGCTTATCTTCAAACAGTCCTCTTACGACTGGTTATTCTATCGATAAACTCTCTACCAATTCAGGTGTAAACTTGCCCAAAATATATATTAAATTTTAGTTAATAGTAAAGTTACATTCCTGTATCTGAAACTTTTTGCGTTTGACAAACAATCACTTAGGTCTATTGTGTAATTTATCTTAATTTCTGTACCCCCAAATTATTGTCACATTCCACTGTCATTTATTCTGTTATGTCTTCATTTTAACTTACACACCATAGTATTCACTAATCTTATACTCTTCACACAGCTCTGTGTTCTACACCAGTGATTCCCAACCAGGGGTACGTGAGCACATTGCAGGGGGTACGTGGAAAAATTCCGAATTTATTTCCAAGATAACAAAAAATGTTCTCAGTCATTTCATAAGTCTGTCAATAAAATGGTACGTGTGCGCTATGACTTGTTTTTAAAATTTAAATGCCTATTTAAAGGGGACATTTTCAAAGAAGCTCTTTTGTAGTAAAAGTTATACATAACACAGGCAGGTTAATTATTTGTTTTGTATTTATTTATTTATATTGTCATTTTTATTTATTCTTTTTATTTTTTCTTTAATAGCAATATAATCATAAAGTATTAGTATTAATAATACAAACTATGATTTCATTCTTATATTTATAATTTCTTTTGCCTTGAAGGCAACATAATTGTATGTTTAATTTGAGTTAAATAAGAAGATAAAGCCTGAATATTAATTGTTCAATTTAAGAAGATGAAATAAAATGACTTGCGTTGAATATTCAGTTGTGTTATGTTCTACTTTTGGAGAATCATGAACACGTATGAGTGAGGGGGTACTCATGGTATGACAAAAAGTCTCAAGGGGTACACAAGACAAGAAAGGTTGGGAAACACTGTTCTACACAATACACCGCACAGCAAACGACTTCTGTGTAAAATTGAAATTGCCCTTCCTTATGTATGAAATTAAGCTTATATGTCAATAAAAAGAACTGTAATTGATAAAGAATTCCATTGTCTAAAATGCAGGTGGACTATCTCTCTCTCTTAAAAACATATTTCAATTGCATCATTTAAGCGTTAGGTGAAGACACATTGTTTAGAAAGGTCTTTAGTTAAATTTTTCTTATTTATGAATCCAGCTTTACTTTCTCTTGGAGTAGGTATGTAACGATTCACTCAACTCCTACGATTCGATTCACGATACTGGGTTCACGATACGATTCTCTCACAATTTATTTTACAAAATGGGACTGTAGACAAATGATGATTTAAAAATATTCCTTCATTTTTTGGGGGAAAAAAAACTAGAAAATACTGTACTATTTTCCTTTTAGTTTTCATTGTCAAAAGAATCCTTTGATAAACTATTCAAAACAATGCAATTTAACTAAAAATAAATCTTGAAATAAATAAATAAAGGAATAATACAAATGAAGAAGAAGCCTATTAATTAAAATTCTGGTTCTATAGTAAACAACTGCATAATAGTTCTTTTTCTTTTTAAAAGTGCAACTGAAAAGTTTTGTGCCTTAACAATTAGACTTAAAAAAAAAAAAAAAAAAAAAAAAAACAGTCTGCACTGTATTTATGTCAGATAATTGTTTGGACCAGCAGAGGGTGCTGGTAACCCAGTGGTCGGTTGGGATACAGCTATTCTGTGCAGTGAAGAAGAGATGCTATGCTAGCAGACAGAGCTAATAGAAAAACGGGGCTTTTACAGATATTCATGTAATATTAAAGATATTCTTTCGGTGCTAAAGGGGTAAGGAATCATTTATGAACATGTTTATGAGTATAAGGAGACCAGAGAGAAAGTAGTAGCAGATTCCGATCGCCGCCTCAGCATTTGGACAAGAGAAGGATAAATATATCCATATCACCCAGGCTAGCATCGGTGAAGAGGTGGGTGGGAGCGGCTTTGTGTGTCTCTGCTTGTGTATTGGTTGAGGTTACAAGGGGCAGGGTCAATTAGAATATGTGCAAAACATTTAAGTGCCACATTTAGATTTAGATTTAACATTTAACATTTAGATTTAGATTTAACATTTAACATTTAGATTTAGATTTAACATTTAGATATAAGATTAAGCATTTAAATATGATATATAACATTTAGATTTAGATTTAACATTTAACATTTAACATTTAGATATAAGATTAAGCATTTAAATATGATATATAACATTTAGATTTAGATTTAAACATTTAGATTTAACATATATGATTTAGATTTAAATATTTAGATTTAATATTTAGATTAAGATTTAAACATTTAGATTTAGATTTAACATTTAGATATAGATTTAACATTTAGATATAACATATACCATTTAGATTTAATGCTTTTTTACCTCTATATATGTGGTTAAATGTTGTGTTAAATGTAGGAAAATGTGCTAAATATGAGAAAAGTGAGATAAATAATAAAAATGTGTTAGCTGAAACTATTATACTAATTTTTTTACACTTGGCACCCCATATGTTAGTCATTATTTATTCTAGAACTTTTATTAAGAAGTGATGACTTTATCTGTTCTCAATAGTATTTTTAATTCCAATAATTTTTCATCTAATAAATTAAATGCCTTTTGCTGTCTTCTATTAAATGTCACAACCATTTACACCTAATTTGATCATAATTAAACTGTTTTCAAACAAAATTAACTGTTAACTCATAAAATTAGCTCTCCCTTTTCTGGAAATGTACAAAGATCCCTTTTTTATTTTTCATTTTGATCCTCTAGCAATTTGTAGTTAACTGGGTGTTGTTTTGTTCTTTTTCTGTTTAATCCATTAATCCATTTCTATGCTGACATCATCATATCTCCTAATTATTCTGTTTCTCATCTGCCTTATTTACAATTATTTTCTTTTTTATCTCATTAACATCACAAAAACAAACAAGCAGAAAGACAATGATCATCACAAGGACAACATTAAGAAACTCAGTCCACAATAAACAACCCTTATACACTCATCCAACAAATCAGACACACAGATACAAATTAATGAATGAATAATATGTTTAATGAATAATTTGTCTTGCTTTAAACCAGCAGTAAATATTCTTTAATTAACTGCAATAACAGATAATTTTCTAAAATATTAACCTTCTTCTAATTAAACAACACTGATAGGTACAAAATCATAAACTCATTATGTCTTTATCATATGATGATCTTATATCTTTTATTCTGTAATCAACTTCTAGGGCATGTTATGTCCCATAGTTCTTTAGATTTACTAGCCTTCTAAGGCTGTCATAAGACTCCTAATCCCCCCTGAGTGGAGGGATATAAACCCACCACTATTCAAATTTTCCATTTTCAAACATAATTTGTCCAGTTTACCTTAGATGGTGGTGTCCAAACCTTCCGTGATTAGATCTACTAATTTCTAATCATCCAGCCCCCTGGAGATGACTATTGACTCAATGTAGATGGGATCAGTGGCTGAGATTCTCCACAATAGGTGGTGACCTTCTACCTCTTCTTCTTCCACCCCTTCTCCCTCTTGAACCCACTACATAAACCTTTATGGGGAGACTTAAAGAGAAAAATACACAGGTGGCCTCCCATTTGGAGGACCAAAAAAACATGTAGTGTTTCACCTCACAATATTTGTAACCTGTTTTTATTTCAGCCATAGTCGTCTATGAACCTTTATTAGTGTCAAATGTCTTCATACAATCATCTATTTGTGTTTTCATAGAAAAAACACAAATTTGGTCCCAAAGGGGTTTACATATGTCTAAGTTCATTAAAGAAGTGGATTTACTGTTTACGCCTCCTAATAATTGGACGTTATTCATAAACTTCCTAACCTGTGTTAGGGCAATTATTATATTCATCATCATATTGTCAAATGTGTGTTCATGTGTACAATTTGTCATGTTTCAATACATGATGACTTTTGAACAGAGTTATGTTAGATTAAACAGTACAGATCGTATTGTATCCACAGTGCGACTCAGTCTCTGCTGAAGGCCAAACTCAAACTCACATGCAGATATACACGCACACACACTATCAAGGACAGATAACAGTGGCGCCAACCTATCCTCCAACGTTTCCACTGTTGGGAGCATCTGACTCCCTCCTTTTCTTTCTTTCTTTCAGGGTTGGGACTTTTTCTCATATCTGTATAAAGCTAAAACTGTGAAACTGTTGGTCAGTCATGTATATTCTGAGCCGGACACAAGACCTATTGAACCATCCTGCTTAGTACCTGGCCGCCTTTACTCCCAACAGGATGGGACACTTCTTCTTTTGTACTCTTTTTCATTTGGTTTATAATAAATCCTTTTTTTATAAAATCATCATGCTTCGACTGGACTCCATCATTCAACCAGAGCAATAAATCATGTCTCCAAATGAGGTCAACCGCAAATTTGCAGGGACAAATTGGCGATCACGAACAGGATCCATCTTCTGCTCTGGGGGGCTTCTGCCGCGGACCGGTACCGGAGAGCGGACGCGCTTAAAACCCAATGCCAGGTTTTGGCATGGGACTCCGAGTCTGCCCCGCGGTGGTCTGCCTCCTGGACAGAGACTGGACCACGAATCATCAGTTGATCATCAAACACCAATTCGGACTAATAAGGTGAATATGCTTTTTTTTTTTTGTAAATATGTATATACTGTATATATGTATATATTTTGTAATATACATATATATATGTATATTCGCTCTGTGTTGATAGACAGGTAACCAGTCAAATATTGTATTCATTTAATCTGCAGGTTCTCTCCTCCTTCACCTGTTCTGTGTTTCGACGCAGTGAATAGACTGCCATGGGAAAGGCTCAAATGGTTAAAGTTCTTTGCTTTTAAATATTATAAGTTCCCTATATTTTTCTTCAGGCTCCGGATGTTTTTGTTCAGGCATCTAGGATGGCCGGTCATTATTTACTTTGATTTTGTTCAGGCATCTCCACGGACAGCCTGTGAGGTCCTGACCATAGGATAGACAGGCAACCAAAGTTTTCGAAACACCCCGGTGCCATGTACCGAGTTCACCTCTGTACCGATATCAAAATAGATTAAAACCCAACCCTAACCTAATCCAATAAACTGTCGTGAAGACCACAGGGAGTAAAACACTAATAATGGGGATCAAACAGACAGATGAAAATATTATTGGATAAGATAGTACTATTTATAGAAAATGAGAAGAATCCAATAAACAAATAATATATGCATGCGCATATACAGTGTTGGTATGATGTGAACTCAGATCATGAAACTGGCAAGCTTTCGGTGAGTTTTACCTTTTTTATTCTTTGTTTTTTATTTTTTATTTGTGAATGGAATCGGATTTCTCCCTTTGTTTGTTTGGCTTTAATGCTTTCATTTTGGATCGGCTCTCTGTCTTCTGTGTGTTTTGGCTTTCTCTCTGCTGAACGCACCGACGTGTGTTGTCCCTGCTCGCACGGGGAGACACACGCCCACACACACACACAGACATCCTACACACACAAAGAGAGAGAGAGAGAGAGAGAGAGAGACACACAGACAGAGAGATAGACATAGACACACACAGAGAGAGAGAGACACACAGAGAGATGATTTACACATACACACATTGTTGGACCTTATCCAGGCTTAGCACCCCTCATTGGCCAGTTTAGTGAAAGGTCACATGATTAAGACACCACATACTTGTAATACGGTCTGCTATTAATACATAGATTCCCAAAACTAACAGCGTTAGTGCCACAACATTGTGGTTTCTCACCTTTCCCTCTGCCTACAGAATAGTGCAAACCCATTGCAACACAAACCCTATTTTTTATTTTAATTTTAAATCTAATTTGATTTCATGTTTGATATATCTTGGGTCGACTCTAAAATGCCTATGAGCAACACACACTCAAACACACACACAGATGATTAGAGTATTTAATTTAATTTTATTTTAATATTGCTGTTATCATCATTATAATTTTTTCTGTTATTTTATTGTTAGTTTCTGTTGGCTTTGCGGTTTTCCCTGAAGAAACGACATCTTCAGTGAAAGCTCTTAATGAATGAAATCACCTTCAACCCTTATGCTAATGAAATGTCAACATCATTCAAAGGACCAAGCTTCAGAAGGAAATCGACTATCAAAGGACTCAACTCTCCCATTCAGCAAAGCAATGCTGCAACAAGAACTTGCTCAGTCCCAAGTCAACTCTTCATCGTCTATGGAATGGGCCAATGCTGGGATTAACACATCCTGCCTCATCATCAAAGACTGAGAACCTGTGGGCGTCGGAGTTGGTTGGACACTCCCCCACCAATGAGTTGCGGGTTAAACGCCACGATTACTGCCTGAACGATGCGGCAGCAACTGCAGACTCTGATCACACGTCTGCTGGAACACCTTCACCAAAAAAAGACACCGTTTCAAAAGCCACAAGGATACCAAGCCATGTTCACATGAAGTCCACCACAGCCTTTGGTGGTAATGCTATATCACTTTCGCCTTGAACTTTGGCGAGGGGGGGGGCAACTAGCAAATAGCCAACAAGCTTCTCCTTCGATTGGACAATTGTAACCCCTCTGTTTTCTGACTGTACGCTAGATTATTTTGTTTTCATTTATTCTCTCACAAGCTTTGAGAAACACTTAAAAGAAGGTGCACTCTAAGCAGACAGACCAAACATATAGTCACACACTCACGTTCATAACTACGAGCTGAAACACAAGACCACCATAACTTCACACAGAACCCTTTTGTTTGCCACATGAGACCATGTGTGCCCATCATTTATCTTTGCTTTTATTCATTATGTTGCTCATTTATTGACACTGTTTTTGCCTTTATGAGAAGGACAAACAAAAGGGAGGAAAATAGCTTTACTAATGGTTTTGTTTTTGTTTGCTTTTCTTTCCTTTTATTTTCTTGTTGAGGGGAGGCCCCCCACAATGCAAGATATGGTTACATCCGTTGAAGAAAGAGCCCTCTGTTGTGCTGCCTCAGTTTTTGGAGCTGAAGTTTTTATTTTTTATTTTTTTTATTGGCCATGATTTTTTTTGAGCTCGCACATTTTTCTTCTTTGTTATTTCTGAACGATTCTTCTTTTACCCTTTTGTTTTTACTCAATTTCAGGAAAATTGAGATGGAGATTGAGGACTGCAGCCTCAACCAAGTTTACATTTTGACATTCCTTTTTTTTTTTTGACCGATTCCCTCGTAAACAATCTATATCCTTACCCTTTTGAAGCTGCTTGCGACAAGCAGCGTAGTTCATTTGCACGCCTCCTCCTTACAGCGTCGGACTGTCTTGCCGGCCCGAAGTCACTGGACAGAGGGGGGGGGGTACCAAATTTTTCCTGAGAAAACTGTCCTATTAGTTACCATGAGGTTTTTAATGTGCAGTAAAAGGATAAACCTTGCTTGGGGAACTGCTCTTTGGGGGTCTTTCCTTTCTGGGGCATTCCTGGGGAATGCTTCTCTCTCCCGGACACCATCCTTGACTCGCTGAACATGCGTCATACTGTCTTGCCAGGGGATAGTGGTCCACCTGATTTGATACATGCTTGTTAACCGAATATCAGTCTGAACAAATTTCTCAGTCTACGATATTAATATTGTACGTTCCCTTAGAGTGAGGGTTGTTAGAAGGTATACGTTGAGTGGTCTCCGGTTGTTCAGATTTTTTTTTCTCTGAAAGTCTGGAAATATAAGCCATTGAGAGGGGTTCCTTTAGTTGTTTTATGCGACTTTTAGTTGAACCGTCTGTTTGTCTTGTGCTTGTTTCTAGCGGGCGTGCTAGAGGCTCCCCGTTATTGGAGGAAAATAATTAATTTTTTTCCCTAATAGCTGGGTAGAGTGAGCTCCTCCGTGGTTAACGTCTCTTTAGTTGAGCTGTGTGTGTTATTACGGACAGGGTTCCGAACCACTGGCCAGTGTAAAGTGCCTGATCAGCACAGAACGGACCGTGAGGAGAATTATGGGCAATAATCAAAGTTAATCGTCCCCCAAAGGGGAAGTGGAATGGAGGTTGTCACGGCAAATTTGCGGTTGACCTCATTTGGAGACATGATTTATTGCTCTGGTTGAGTGATGGAGTCCAGGCGAGGCATTGATGATTTTATTAAAAAAGGTTTATTATAAAACTAAGTAAAAAGGAGTACAAAGATGGACAAAATTAGTGACCGCCCGGGCGGACGTCCGATGACAGAGTGAAACACAGTTCTAACTCAACACGTATATTCCCCCTTCGTCCCCCTCCCTCCTCCCCCCAGGAGATAAAGAGTACAGGGTGGAGGTGATAGGAGAGAGTGAAAAGACACAGTTTCTTCTTTGGGTCAAAACAACCAGTTCTGGTATCTGCTGGTTGTCATGGGAGTGGAGGTGTGTGCGTTTATGTGTTTGTGTGTGTGAATGGATGTGTATGGGGTGTGTATGTGTGACTATGTGAGTGTGTGTAAGCATGTGAGTGCGTACACAGAGGGTGCCTGTGCGTCTCGACCTTGTGAGATTTCAGTATTGTTTTGGGAAGACATCAAGTGCTTTTGAAGAGGCGGCCTGACCCAGAGCTAGAAGCAAAGTTGAAGAAATAAAAATAACGCAATGGAAAGTTACAACCCAAGGCTTAAGGATTAAAATATATGAGTAAATATATTATTAGGCATAACTAATAATTTTGCCATAACAAGGTGCACCTCTTATTAATCAGATGAAGAATGTTGTAAAAAGTTACCTATTTGGGTTGGATACCAGTGAAAAGCAATTAATCAATGCTAAAAGGTTGCCAAGCATGGGGGGCAATAAGAGCTCATTGACCCCGAGAGAGGAGGTGGACTGGCCATCGCCGCTGGTGGGTTTAGATAAGGCCTGTATTCTACTTAGACACTGCGCAGCGAAACCTTGTGAATGCATGGACGTGAAAATTGAGGCATGAACGTGTGCGGTGCATGAGTGACTGAATGATGACACGTTACGTATGCCTGAGAGAAACGCGTTGAGTCCGAATGTGCCAGTGGACGTGTCATTGAGTGATTGATTGATGAATGGCTGTTTGACTACGCATGTTCCTCTGTTATACCTTCCTTTCCTCCTGGGTTTTGAGGCACTAGATCTTCTCCCTGTTTTTGCCAATTATGTAGTGGGGTGCTCAGATTTCATTGCTGCTTGTTAATGGAATTATGATTTTTGGCTTTGGGCCTTCTAAATGGTTTACCAGGTTTTAAAGGTTATTTTTCTGGGTGTTTAAAAACACCAAACGACATTTTTCATGTATAATACCACTTTCAGTGGAATGACTTGCTTTGATCTTGACTGACCTTACTGTTCATGTTCAGTGTCCATGTTTTTGTTGTTGTATGTGTATACTCGTTGTTGTGTACACTTGTCTATGTCTCCGTCTTAGTTATTGTTATTGTGTTGCTTTTTCCAATATACAGGTCGCTGGCTGTATATTCAAAGGAGACGAATCAAATCCAACAAAAGAAAATGGATATTTTAAATGATTCATCTAAGTCTTAATGTTTTCCTGTTTTTCTGTTTCTGAGTGTTTCCAAACAGAAAATGCCACCGCCTTTTCGACTCTGATCCTGCCTCCTACAGCCGTCATGCCTGGTCACTGCCTCTTTTGATGAAGGATGAGAATTAAAGGGAAGTATTGTCCATAACTATAACTGGGAAGCAAAGGGGAAATAGAATGAAATAGACACGTGACAATATGACATATTGTGAATTTTCTAACATAATATCTATTCCAGAGACTACAGAGACTTCCAATCCAACTGCGAAAGTAAGGACAAATCTTCAAATTTCCAAAAGGAGCGTACAGTCGACCCTGGCTTTGACCTTTATGGCTGAGGAGGAGGAGGTTGAGGAGGCTGGAGGGCACAAAAGCAGGCGGACACAAGAGAGAGGAAAACGGAGACACATCCAAAATGATCAGATAAGTGATTTTCCAATGATATTTATCATATGGTTTTAAGAATCCAAATGTATTCTTGTGTAAAAAAAAAAAAAAAGGGAAGGGAGAGGGCCAACGACTCTCTGAGTTTTGATTTATATTTTATTATAGGAAAATTATATACCTCAAAACCCTCCGACCCTTTTCTTCCCCCACCAGCACTAGCGTGCAGGGCCACAAAACACTTTCACTGGGTTTAGACATTTTTAAGAGTAAAATTAATCATTATTGGGTTGGTGGCCCAATCTGGGTCGCCTGAGAAAAAAAGAGGGTCCTCTTGAAATTCTTAATAATTGATTGATATAAATGAGATAGTTTAAAGTTAAGTAACTTCCGAGCGTTTAAGGAAGCTCTCCAAACTACGTGCTATGGCTCATCACTCCTACAAATGAGATAAATGCAGAGAGCAAAAGACAATATGATTGTTCGACTCAACTTAACTTTAATTCTGTCTAACCTTAAAAGGGCCAATAATCTTGCTTAACTCTGGTTCGGACACAGAATAGGAGACACTTTTGCCACCAATTTAGAAATAAATGAATTGACACATTCAGCTCTATAAAATAATTAGGTTATGTTATTAGGTGTGGAGTGTTAACATTATTTGGAATAAATAAAGGATACAATAAGATTTCTCCTTCATAAATAAGTGATAGCAAAGAAAAACAAAACATACAATTTAAATAAATAAATAACATTATTTATTGATTTGGTTAAACTTATTTGGCTTTCTCACATCTCCATGTCTCCCAATTGTATGCATTCATCTTGGGAAGACATGTTGTCACGCTCCACACTTTTCCGTCTGACTTGCATGTCCTTCTCCGTCCGACTTGCATGCCCTTGTTAACAGTGGTTCTCAAATCGTTGCTTCTCACCAGGTATCAGCGTACCACTGGTAGTAGACGTACCACAGTTTGAGAATCACTGCAACTCCAGCTACGCTTCTCCTTGCTCCAGGAAAGGAGAATCAAATTAATACTTCCTGCTTTTCTTTCAGCCTCATATTTTCCCACTCACGTGTGAATGGGCTACAGATAACTTTGAGCTCGGCATGGCTAAAAGCTCACTAACCCACACCTAACCATTGTGTGATTGTGCAACAGCACCTTTTAGGATCTGAAAAGCTCTCAGATCCTGACCTCTGGCCTGTCTCTGCGTTCCTGGAAGCTATAACTGAGTGCCAAAGCAATACTAACTATTCATTTAGTTAGTTAACTAACCCTAACACCCCTTCTTTTTGAACTAGTTTTATTTTATTTTATTTTTTTTAAATTTCTTTTGAAATTTTTTAATTTCTTTGATTATTTATTTATTTATTTATTTATTTTTGTTTTGTTTTGGTTTTGTTTTCCCCTTTTTTCTTCTGTTTAGGTACCAACCGATCCCAAGAGAGGTTGCGAGGTGTGTGGAGACTACCCTTCCTCTGACAACACTCGATCATCTACACGATATTTGGCCTAATGACTTCGTGATCATCTACAATGCCGACCGGAGGTGGACCGACCGAAGGTGGACCGACCGGAGGTGGACCGACCGGAGGTGGACCGACCCTTTCCGCGTTCAGCTGACGACCCACACGGCAGTGAAGGTCGCGCAGCGGGCGACATGGATCCAAGCAGCTGATTGCCGACACCAGCTGATGCTGAGACGGAGGCTGACCAAACAACGAAGGGGGAACCGACAAGGCCACTGAGTGAGGCGGCGTAATAACAACTACACCGTCTAAGCTGATTTCTCAGGTGCGGTGCACAAAGAAGCGTTCGCTTGCCTTGTGGGATCACAAGAGCTGATTTTCTTTTTCACGAGACACACGCTCTGTTGAAAAAGCGCTCTAGAACAAGAGCCTAGACCAAGCCCTGAGGACCCCGCCGACGTGGGATTTTGTTCTTCATTTGCTTTAGGCTTATAGCTAGGTGGAGGGTGGACAACCTCACACCTGGCTGCAAGAATACAGTCACAAACCCTTCTGCTGTGGTTGCGGAAAACACTCAAGGTTCTTCACTCATGATGCCGTCAATCAAGTGCGGTGAATCTAACCATGGTTCCACTTATCTTTTAGCTATTGGTAACCCCAGTCACCAACGGGGCCACCGAACTCAGTCAATGAACATGAGTGATGTCCTTGATGTAAATGATGATTTTTGCTTATCTAGATAGTGGTAGAGGTTGATTTTTGATGATTCATGCCATTGATAATAATGATGAAGTTTTTAAGGCTTATTTCCACATTTTTCTTAATCTCTCAGATATGTCTCTGTCTCACAAAAGAAGAATATATCCAATGTATGACAATAAAGATGCTAATGGTTTACCCTGACAGACAGCAAAGGTGGATCCAAGGTTATTCTACTAGAATATAATAATTTTGTTTCTTGATTTGGTCGTTGATGGCGACCAAAAGTGGGGAATGTTATGGCAATTATTATATTCATCATCATATCGTCAAATGTGTGTTCATGTGTACAATTTGTCATGTTTTAACACATGATGACTGCATTACTCTTTGCACTTTTTAATAGAGTCATGTTAGATTAAACAGTACAGATCGTATTGTATCCACAGTGCAACTCACAGTCTCTGCTGAAGGCCAAACTCAAACTCACATGCAGATATACACGCACACACACTATCAAGGACAGATAACAGTGGCGCCAACCTATCCTCCAACGTTTCCACTGTTGGGAGCATCTGACTCCATCCTTTTCTTTCTTTCAGGGTTGGGACTTTTTCTCATGTCTATGTAAAGCTAAAACTGTGAAACTGTTGGTCAGTCATGTATATCCTGAGCCAGACACAAGACCTTTTGAACCATCCTGCTTAGTACCTGGCCGCCTTTACTCCCAACAGGATGGGACACTTCTTCTTTTGTACTCTTTTTCATTTAGTTTATAATAAATCCTTTTTTTTATAAAATCATCACGCTTCGACTGGACTCCATCATTCAACCAGAGCAATAAATCATGTCTCCAAATTAGGTCAACCGCAAATTTGCCGTGACACCTGGTGTTATTTTAAATCCTTTTTATTCCTTTTATTCTTACTTATCCAACCACTTTTTGTTGGGGCTAAATGCAACATAATTTCATTCTGCAGTGCATTTCTGATGTTATGTCTGATTTACAGTAAAATAATATATCTATCTAAAACCAGAACTCCCACAAGTTACCACTAAGTGATGTCAGATATTCCATCATTGTGTATATTACATGTACAAATAATTTTCTAGGTAACTCATTGTCATTTTCAGAACAACTTATAACATCACAAACAATCTAAATGTGGTGGTCGTGTCTTTCACATAATGTAAATCACCTGTTCTTACAGTCTTCAAGTGTCTCTTCTCGTACTCACGGGTTTGGCGCTCTTGGCTCCTCCTTTTCTGTTCCTGCTTTTCTGGGTATGCTTCCAGATAGTAAAAACAAAAACACAACACCACAGACACAAATACAACTTCCACAGACGAGCTGTTCCATTGAGCAGCTCCTGATATCATTCAATATACTCAAGTCCTCCCCAGAGCCTTTCAGGTGCTCAGTGATTTCTCTGGTGGACATTTTGTTGGAGGTGTCAAACCTCCAAAAATTTAACTTTTAAACATTTGAAACATTTAAACATGTAAACCAAACGTTCTTTTTCTTTCCAACAGTATCAGTGAAGAGGTTAGTATGTTAATATAGATTGAGGAAAAGAATGGAAAGAATAAAGGGACATTTCTACATTTTATGCACACAGCTTTTAAAATTTACTAAATTTCAGGTCAAAGGACAGAATTTTTATTTGTTTTTACACTCATGCAGCGAACAACCTACTAAAATACTAATCTCTGGGTTTTAACAACATTTCCCTTTTGCTGCAATCTTTAGCCTTTTGTGATATATTTATTTATTTGGTAATTTATTTATTTTTACAAATTGTGATTTGTGAATATATACAATTTTAGAGTATTCCAACTTTCTTCATGGCAGGTTGTTTTCATCACCAGTTAGCCTATCCACATCTCTGTTACATAAACTTCCTCAGCTCATTTCTTTTCATTACCCCCTGTAGCAGTCACTAAACACCCCCACTTACTTCAAATCCACCCACAAACATACTCACCCAGAATACAAGCTCATCCCAAATCATCAGACCATCATTCTTCTCATTAGGTATCAAAGCAATTCATAATTTAACCACATTTTCATTGAATCTGTCCATGACTATTTTATTCTCACAATTTATGTATTCATCTTTCTGATGTTAAGTAGTTATCCTAATATAGATACATAAATGGAAGATATATCTAGATTAAAGTACAGAAATCTTAAAAATAACAATAGCACAATGATTTGAACAACATCAACACCGTTTTGAAAAAGGCAGTGTTTGGAGGGTAATTTTTTTCTTTTTGAATAATCTAACAAAGCCAAACAAACCAGTGCTCCATGCAAACCTCATTTCAGAAACAATTTCTATTCAAACAGACCAAAACTCTTCACTTTGAATAACTCAATTTGAAACAACCAACTCCAAACCAAAAAAAATCATGCAACCGTAGTTACTTGTTTGTAAACATCATCTTCTTTTTTTAAATCTTTTTCCTTTTTCCGCACACACGCTGCATTCAAATTAAGTTGTTCTCCTAAAGTTTCCGGCTGCAATTCTAAAAATCAATTCAAGTCTCCCAAACTGATGTTTTCTCAGCCTGTAAAAGCTGTTTTAGGCCTTAATAGAGAATTAAGTTGTTTTTTTAAAGTTTCAAGCTGCAATGCTAAAAATCACTTCAGAGGGCCCAAACTGATTTTTTCTCAGCCTGTAAAAGCTGTTTTTGGCTATACTAAAAAATTTAGTTGTTCTCTTAAAGTTTCAAGTTGCAATGTTAAAAATCGCTTCATGAAACCCAAACTGACGTTTTCTCAACGTGTTGAAGTTGTTTTTGGTCACACTAAAAAATTTAGTTGTTCTCTTAAAGTTTCAAGTTGCATTGTAAAGAATCTCTGCAGAGGGCCCAAACTGATGATTTCTCAGCGTCTTGAAGCTGTTTTAGCCCATAGTAAAAAATAAAGTTGTTCTCTTAAAGTTTCAAGTTGCAATGTTAAAAATCACTTCAGAGGGCCCAAACTGACGTTTTCTCAGCGTGTTGAAGCTGTTTTTGGCCATACTAAAAAATTTAGTTGTTCTCTAAAAGTTTCAAGTTGCAATGTTTAAAATTACTTCAGAGGGCCCAAACTTACTTTTTCTCAGCGTGTTGAAGCTGTTTTTGGCCATACTAAAAAATTTAGTTGTTCTCTAAAAGTTTCAAGTTGCAATGTTAAAAATCACTTCAGAGAGCCCAAACTGACGTTTTCTCAGCGTGTTGAAGCTGTTTTTGGCCATACTAAAAAATTTAGTTGTTCTCTTAAAGTTTCAAGTTGCAATGTTAAAAATCACTTCAGAGGGCCCAAACTGACGTTTTCTCAGCGTGTTGAAGCTGTTTTTGGCCATACTAAAAAATTTAGTTGTTCTCTAAAAGTTTCAAGTTACAATGTTAAAAATCACTTCAGAGGGCCCAAACTGACGTTTTCTCAGCGTCTTGAAGCTGTTTTTGGCCACACTAAAAAATGTAGTTGTTCTCCTAAAATTTCAAGTTGCAATGTTAAAAATTACTTCAGAGGGCCCAAACTGACGTTTTCTCAGCGTGTTGAAGCTGTTTTTGGCCATACTAAAAAATTTAGTTGTTCTCTTAAAGTTTCAAGTTGCAATGTTTAAAATTACTTCAGAGGGCCCAAACTGACGTTTTCTCAGCATGTTGAAGCTTTTTTTGGTCATAGTAAAAAATTTAGTTGTTCTCTAAAAGTTTCAAGTTGCAATGTTAAAAATCACTTCAGAGGGCCCAAACTGACGTTTTCTCAGCGTGTTGAAGCTGTTTTTGGCCACACTAAAAAATTTAGTTGTTCTCTTAAAGTTTTAAGTTGCAATGTTTAAAATTACTTCAGAGGGCCCAAACTTACTTTTTCTCAGCGTGTTGAAGCTGTTTTTGGCCATACTAAAAAATTTAGTTGTTCTCTAAAAGTTTCAAGTTGCAATGTTAAAAATCACTTCAGAGAGCCCAAACTGACGTTTTCTCAGCGTGTTGAAGCTGTTTTTGGCCATACTAAAAAATTTAGTTGTTCTCTTAAAGTTTCAAGTTGCAATGTTAAAAATCACTTCAGAGGGCCCAAACTGACGTTTTCTCAGCGTGTTGAAGCTGTTTTTGGCCATACTAAAAAATTTAGTTGTTCTCTTAAAGTTTCAAGTTGCAATGTTTAAAATTACTTCAGAGGGCCCAAACTGACGTTTTCTCAGCATGTTGAAGCTTTTTTTGGTCATACTAAAAAATTTAGTTGTTCTCTAAAAGTTTCAAGTTGCAATGTTAAAAATCACTTCAGAGGGCCCAAACTGACGTTTTCTCAGCGTGTTGAAGCTGTTTTTGGCCACACTAAAAAATTTAGTTGTTCTCTTAAAGTTTTAAGTTGCAATGTTAAAAATCACTTCAGAGGGCCCAAACTGACGTTTTCTCATCGTGTTGAAGCTGTTTTTGGTCATACTAAAAAATTTAGTGGTTCTCTTAACGTTTCAAATTGCAATGTTAAAAATCGCTTCATGAAACCCAAACTGACGTTTTCTCAACGTGTTGAAGTTGTTTTTGGTCACACTAAAAAATTTAGTTGTTCTCTTAAAGTTTCAAGTTGCATTGTAAAAAATCTCTTCAGAGGGCCCAAACTGATGATTTCTCAGCGTCTTGAAGCTGTTTTAGCCCATAGTAAAAAATAAAGTTGTTCTCTTAAAGTTTCAAGTTGCAATGTTAAAAATCACTTCAGAGGGCCCAAACTGACGTTTTCTCAGCGTGTTGAAGCTGTTTTTGGCCATACTAAAAAATTTAGTTGTTCTCTAAAAGTTTCAAGTTGCAATGATTAAAATCACTTCAGAGGGCCCAAACTGACGTTTTCTCAGCGTGTTGAAGCTGTTTTTGGCAACACTAAAAAATTTAGTAGTTCTCTTAAAGTTTCAAGTTGCAATGTTAAAAATCACTTCAGAGGGCCCAAACTGACGTTTTCTCAGCGTCTTGAAGCTGTTTTTGGCCACACTAAAAAATGTAGTTCTTCTCCTAAAGTTTCAAGTTGCAATGTTAAAAATTACTTCAGAGGGCCCAAACTGACGTTTTCTCAGCGTGTTGAAGCTGTTTTTGGCCATACTAAAAAATTTAGTTGTTCTCTTAAAGTTTCAAGTTGCAATGTTAAAAATCACTTCAGAGGGCCCAAAATGACGTTTTCTCAGCGTGTTGAAGCTGTTTTTGGCAACACTAAAAAATTTAGTAGTTCTCTTAAAGTTTCAAGTTGCAATGTTAAAAATCACTTCAGAGGGCCCAAACTGACGTTTTCTCAGCATGTTGAATCTGTTTTTGGCCATACTAAAAAATTTAGTTGTTCTCTTAAAGTTTCAAGTTGCAATGTTAAAAATTACTTCAGAGGGCCCAAACTGATGTTTTCTCAGCATGTTGAAGCTGTTTTTGGCCATAGTAAAAAATGTAGTTGTTCTCTAAAAGTTTCAAGTTGCAATGTTTAAAATCACTTCAGAGGGCCCAAACTGACGTTTTCTCAGCATGTTGAAGCTTTTTTTGGTCATACTAAAAAATTTAGTTGTTCTCTAAAAGTTTCAAGTTGCAATGTTAAAAATCACTTCAGAGGGCCCAAACTGACGTTTTCTCAGCGTGTTGAAGCTGTTTTTGGCCACACTAAAAAATTTAGTTGTTCTCTTAAAGTTTTAAGTTGCAATGTTAAAAATCACTTCAGAGGGCCCAAAATGACGTTTTCTCAGCGTGTTGAAGCTGTTTTTGGCTATACTAAAAAATTTAGTTGTTCTCTTAAAGTTTCAAGTTGCAATGTTAAAAATCGCTTCAGAGGGCCCAAGCTGACGTTTTCTCAGCGTGTTGAAGCTGTTTTTGGTCATACTAAAAAATTTAGTGGTTCTCTTAACGTTTCAAATTGCAATGTTAAAAATCGCTTCATGAAACCCAAACTGACGTTTTCTCAACGTGTTGAAGTTGTTTTTGGTCACACTAAAAAATTTAGTTGTTCTCTTAAAGTTTCAAGTTGCATTGTAAAAAATCTCTTCAGAGGGCCCAAACTAATGATTTCTCAGCGTCTTGAAGCTGTTTTAGCCCATAGTAAAAAATAAAGTTGTTCTCTTAAAGTTTCAAGTTGCAATGTTAAAAATCACTTCAGAGGGCCCAAACTGACGTTTTCTCAGCGTGTTGAAGCTGTTTTTGGCCATACTAAAAAATTTAGTTGTTCTCTAAAAGTTTCAAGATGCAATGATTAAAATCACTTCAGAGGGCCCAAACTGACGTTTTCTCAGCGTGTTGAAGCTGTTTTTGGCAACACTAAAAAATTTAGTAGTTCTCTTAAAGTTTCAAGTTGCAATGTTAAAAATCACTTCAGAGGGCCCAAACTGACGTTTTCTCAGCGTCTTGAAGCTGTTTTTGGCCACACTAAAAAATGTAGTTGTTCTCCTAAAGTTTCAAGTTGCAATGTTAAAAATTACTTCAGAGGGCCCAAACTGACGTTTTCTCACCGTGTTGAAGCTGTTTTTGGCCATACTAAAAAATTTAGTTGTTCTCTTAAAGTTTCAAGTTGCAATGTTTAAAATCACTTCAGAGGGCCCAAACTGATGTTTTCTCAGCATGTTGAAGCTTTTTTTGGTCATACTAAAAAATGTAGTTGTTCTCTAAAAGTTTCAAGTTGCAATGTTAAAAATCACTTCAGAGGGCCCAAAATGACGTTTTCTCAGCATGTTGAAGCTGTTTTTGGCCATAGTAAAAAATTTAGTTGTTCTCTAAAAGTTTCAAGTTCCAATGTTTAAAATCACTTCAGAGGGCCCAAACTGACGTTTTCTCAGCATGTTGAAGCTTTTTTTGGTCATACTAAAAAATTTAGTTGTTCTCTAAAAGTTTCAAGTTGCAATGTTAAAAATCACTTCAGAGGGCCCAAACTGACGTTTTCTCAGCGTCTTGAAGCTGTTTTTGGCCACACTAAAAAATGTAGTTGTTCTCCTAAAGTTTCAAGTTGCAATGTTAAAAATCACTTCAGAGGGCCCAAACTGACGTTTTCTCAGCGTGTTGAAGCTGTTTTTGGCCACACTAAAAAATTTAGTTGTTCTCTTAAAGTTTTAAGTTGCAATGTTAAAAATCACTTCAGAGGGCCTAAAATGACGTTTTCTCAGCGTGTTGAAGCTGTTTTTGGCAACACTAAAAAATTTAGTAGTTCTCTTAAAGTTTCAAGTTGCAATGTTAAAAATCACTTCAGAGGGCCCAAACTGACGTTTTCTCAGCGTCTTGAAGCTGTTTTTGGCCACACTAAAAAATGTAGTTGTTCTCCTAAAGTTTCAAGTTGCAATGTTAAAAATTACTTCAGAGGGCCCAAACTGACGTTTTCTCAGCGTGTTGAAGCTGTTTTTGGCCATACTAAAAAATTTAGTTGTTCTCTTAAAGTTTCAAGTTGCAATGTTTAAAATTACTTCAGAGGGCCCAAACTGACGTTTTCTCAGCATGTTGAAGCTTTTTTTGGTCATACTAAAAAATTTAGTTGTTCTCTAAAAGTTTCAAGTTGCAATGTAAAAAATCACTTCAGAGGGCCCAAACTGACGTTTTCTCAGCGTCTTGAAGCTGTTTTTGGCCACACTAAAAAATGTAGTTGTTCTCCTAAAGTTTCAAGTTGCAATGTTAAAAATCACTTCAGAGGGCCCAAACTGACGTTTTGTCAGCGTGTTGAAGCTGTTTTTGGCCACACTAAAAAATTTAGTTATTCTCTTAAAGTTTTAAGTTGCAATGTTAAAAATCACTTCAGAGGGCCTAAAATGAAGTTTTCTCAGCGTGTTGAAGCTGTTTTTGGCCATACTAAAAAATTTAGTTGTTCTCTAAAAGTTTCAAGTTGCAATGTTTAAAATCACTTCAGAGGGCCCAAACTGACGTTTTCTCAGCATGTTGAATCTGTTTTTGGCCATACTAAAAAATTTAGTTGTTCTCTAAAAGTTTCAAGTTGCAATGTTTAAAATCACTTCAGAGGGCCCAAACTGACTTTTTCTCAGCGTGTTGAAGCTGTTTTTGGCCATACTAAAAAATTTAGTTGTTCTCTAAAAGTTTCAAGTTGCAATGTTAAAAATCACTTCAGAGAGCCCAAACTGACGTTTTCTCAGCGTGTTGAAGCTGTTTTTGGCCATACTAAAAAATTTAGTTGTTCTCTTAAAGTTTCAAGTTGCAATGTTAAAAATCACTTCAGAGGGCCTAAACTGACATTTTCTCAGCGTGTTGAAGCTGTTTTTGGCAACACTAAAAAATTTAGTAGTTCTCTTAAAGTTTCAAGTTGCAATGTTAAAAATCACTTCAGAGGGCCCAAACTGACGTTTTCTCAGCATGTTGAATCTGTTTTTGGCCATACTAAAAAATTTAGTTGTTCTCTAAAAGTTTCAAGTTACAATGTTAAAAATCACTTCAGAGGGCCCAAACTGACATTTTCTCAGCGTCTTGAAGCTGTTTTTGGCCACACTAAAAAATGTAGTTGTTCTCCTAAAGTTTCAAGTTGCAATGTTAAAAATTACTTCAGAGGGCCCAAACTGATGTTTTCTCAGCGTGTTGAAGCTGTTTTTGGCCATAGTAAAAAATTTAGTTGTTCTCTAAAAGTTTCAAGTTGCAATGTTTAAAATCACTTCAGAGGGCCCAAAATGATGTTTTCTCAGCATGTTGAAGCTGTTTTTGGCTATACTAAAAAATTTTATTGTTCTCTTAAAGTTTCAAGTTGCAATGTTAAAAATCACTTCAGAGGG
The DNA here is from genome assembly GCF_900634775.1 of Gouania willdenowi. Taxonomy (NCBI): domain Eukaryota; kingdom Metazoa; phylum Chordata; class Actinopteri; order Blenniiformes; family Gobiesocidae; genus Gouania; species Gouania willdenowi. The sequence continues at coordinate 2,918,658 of NC_041046.1, forward strand.
CCCAAACTGACGTTTTCTCAGCATGTTGAATCTGTTTTTGGCCATACTAAAAAATTTAGTTGTTCTCTAAAAGTTTCAAGTTACAATGTTAAAAATCACTTCAGAGGGCCCAAACTGACGTTTTCTCAGCGTCTTGAAGCTGTTTTTGGCCACACTAAAAAATGTAGTTATTCTCCTAAAGTTTCAAGTTGCAATGTTAAAAATTACTTCAAGAGGGCCCAAACTGACGTTTTCTCAGCGTGTTGAAGCTATTTTTGGCCATACTAAAAAATTTAGTTGTTCTCTTAAAGTTTCAAGTTGCAATGTTTAAAATCACTTCAGAGGGCCCAAACTGACGTTTTCTCAGCATGTTAAAGCTTTTTTTGGTCATACTAAAAAATTTAGTTGTTCTCTAAAAGTTTCAAGTTGCAATGTTAAAAATCACTTCAGAGGGCCCAAACTGACGTTTTCTCAGCGTCTTGAAGCTGTTTTTGGCCACACTAAAAAATGTAGTTGTTCTCCTAAAGTTTCAAGTTGCAATGTTAAAAATCACTTCAGAGGGCCCAAACTGACGTTTTCTCAGCGTGTTGAAGCTGTTTTTGGCCACACGAAAAAATTTAGTTGTTCTCTTAAAGTTTCAAGTTGCAATGTTTAAAATCACTTCAGAGGGCCCAAACTGATGTTTTCTCAGCGTGTTGAAGCTGTTTTTGGCCATACTAAAAAATTTAGTTGTTCTCTTAAAGTTTTAAGTTGCAATGTTAAAAATCACTTCAGAGGGAACAAAATTGACGTTTTCTCAGCGTGTTGAAGCTTTTTTTGGCAACACTAAAAAATTTAGTAGTTCTCTTAAAGTTTCAAGTTGCAATGTTAAAAATCACTTCAGAGGGCCCAAACTGACGTTTTCTCAGCGTGTTAAAGCTGTTTGTGGCCATGCTAAAAAATTTAGTTGTTCTCTAAAAGTTTCAAGTTGCATTGTTTGAAATCACTTCAGAGGGCCCAAAATGATGTTTTCTCAGCATGTTGAAGCTGTTTTTGGCTATACTAAAATTTTTTATTGTTCTCTTAAAGTTTCTAGTTGCAATGTTAAAAATCACTTCAGAGGGCCCAAACTGATGTTTTCTCAGCGTGTTGAAGCTGTTTTTGGCCATACTAAAAAATTTAGTTGTTCTCTTAAAGTTTCAAGTTGCAATGTTAAAAATCACTTCAGAGGGCCCAAACTGATGTTTTCTCAGCGTGTTGAAGCTGTTTTTGGCCATACTAAAAAATTTAGTTGTTCTCTTAAAGTTTCAAGTTGCAATGTTAAAAATCACTTCAGAGGGCCCAAACTGACGTTTTCTAAGCGTGTTGAAGCTGTTTTTGGCCATACTAAAAAATTTAGTGGTTCTCTTAACGTTTCAAGTTGCAATGTTAAAAATCGCTTCATAGAACCCAAACTGACGTTTTCTCAACGTGTTGAAGTTGTTTTTGGTCACACTAAAAAATTTAGTTGTTCTCTTAAATTTTCAAGTTGCATTGTAAAAAATCTCTTCAGAGAGCCCAAACTGACGTTTTCTCAGCGTGTTGAAGCTGTTTTTGGCCATACTAAAAAATTTAGTCGTTCTCTTAAAGTTTCAAGTTGCAATGTTAAAAATCACTTCAGAGAGCCCAAACTGACGTTTTCTCAGCGTGTTGAAGCTGTTTTTGGCCATACTAAAAAATTTAGTTGTTCTCTAAAAGTTTCAAGTTGCAATGTTAAAAATCACTTCAGAGGGCCCAAACTGACGTTTTCTCAGCGTGTTGAAGCTGTTTTAGGCCATACTTAAAATTTTAGTTGTTCTCTTAAAGTTTCAAGTTGCAATGTTAAAAATCACTTCAGAGGGCCCAAACTGATGTTTTCTCAGCGTGTTGAAGCTGTTTTAGGCCATAGTTAAAAATTTAGAGTTTCTCTTAAAGTTTCAAGTTGCAATGTTAAAAATCACTTCAGAGGGCCCAAACTGACGTTTTCTCAGCGTGTTGAAGCTGTTTTTGGCCATAGTTAAAAATTTAGAGTTTCTCTTAAAGTTTCAAGTTGCAATGTTAAAAATCACTTCAGAGGGCCCAAACTGACGTTTTCTCAGCGTGTTGAAGCTGTTTTAGGCCATAGTTAAAAATTTAGAGTTTCTCTTAAAGTTTCAAGTTGCAATGTTAAAAATCACTTCAGAGGGCCCAAACTGACGTTTTCTCAGCGTGTTGAAGCTGTTTTAGGCCATAGTTGAAAATTTAGTTGTTCTCTTAAAGTTCCAAGTTGCAATGTTAAAAATCACTTCAGAGGGCCCAAACTGACGTTTTCTCAGCGTGTTGAAGCTGTTTTAGGCCATAGTTAAAAATTTAGAGCTTCTCTTAAAGTTTCAAGTTGCAATGTTAAAAATCACTTCAGAGGGCCCAAACTGACGTTTTCTCAGCGTGTTGAAGCTGTTTTTGGCCATACTAAAAAATTTAGTTGTTCTCTTAAAGTTTCAAGTTGCAATGTTTAAAATCACTTCAGAGGGCCCAAACTGATGTTTTCTCAGCGTGTTGAAGCTGTTTTTGGCCATACTAAAAAATTTAGTAGTTCTCTTAAAGTTTTAAGTTGCAATGTTTAAAATCACTTCAGAGGGCAAAAAACTGACGTTTTCTCAGTGTGTTGAAGCTTTTTTTGGCAACACTAAAAAATTTAGTAGTTCTCTTAAAGTTTCAAGTTGCAATGTTAAAAATCACTTCAGAGGGCCCAAACTGACGTTTTCTCAGCGTGTTAAAGCTGTTTGTGGCCATGCTAAAAAATTTAGTTGTTCTCTAAAAGTTTCAAGTTGCATTGTTTGAAATCACTTCAGAGGGCCCAAAATGATGTTTTCTCAGCATGTTGAAGCTGTTTTTGGCTATACTAAAATTTTTTATTGTTCTCTTAAAGTTTCTAGTTGCAATGTTAAAAATCACTTCAGAGGGCCCAAACTGATGTTTTCTCAGCGTGTTGAAGCTGTTTTTGGCCATACTAAAAAATTTAGTTGTTCTCTTAAAGTTTCAAGTTGCAATGTTAAAAATCACTTCAGAGGGCCCAAACTGATGTTTTCTCAGCGTGTTGAAGCTGTTTTTGGCCATACTAAAAAATTTAGTTGTTCTCTTAAAGTTTCAAGTTGCAATGTTAAAAATCGCTTCAGAGGGCCCAAACTGACGTTTTCTAAGCGTGTTGAAGCTGTTTTTGGTCATACTAAAAAATTTAGTAGTTCTCTTAAAGTTTCAAGTTGCAATGTTAAAAATCACTTCAGAGGGCCCAAACTGACGTTTTCTCAGCATGTTGAATCTGTTTTTGGCCATACTAAAAAATTTAGTTGTTCTCTAAAAGTTTCAAGTTACAATGTTAAAAATCACTTCAGAGGGCCCAAACTGACATTTTCTCAGCGTCTTGAAGCTGTTTTTGGCCACACTAAAAAATGTAGTTGTTCTCCTAAAGTTTCAAGTTGCAATGTTAAAAATTACTTCAGAGGGCCCAAACTGATGTTTTCTCAGCGTGTTGAAGCTGTTTTTGGCCATAGTAAAAAATTTAGTTGTTCTCTAAAAGTTTCAAGTTGCAATGTTTAAAATCACTTCAGAGGGCCCAAAATGATGTTTTCTCAGCATGTTGAAGCTGTTTTTGGCTATACTAAAAAATTTTATTGTTCTCTTAAAGTTTCAAGTTGCAATGTTTAAAATCACTTCAGAGGGCCCAAACTGACGTTTTCTCAGCATGTTAAAGCTTTTTTTGGTCATACTAAAAAATTTAGTTGTTCTCTAAAAGTTTCAAGTTGCAATGTTAAAAATCACTTCAGAGGGCCCAAACTGACGTTTTCTCAGCGTCTTGAAGCTGTTTTTGGCCACACTAAAAAATGTAGTTGTTCTCCTAAAGTTTCAAGTTGCAATGTTAAAAATCACTTCAGAGGGCCCAAACTGACGTTTTCTCAGCGTGTTGAAGCTGTTTTTGGCCATACAAAAAAATTTAGTTGTTCTCTTAAAGTTTCAAGTTGCAATGTTAAAAATCACTTCAGAGGGCCCAAACTGATGTTTTCTCAGCGTGTTGAAGCTGTTTTTGGCCATACTAAAAAATTTAGTAGTTCTCTTAAAGTTTCAAGTTGCAATGTTAAAAATCACTTCAGAGGGCCCAAACTGACGTTTTCTCAGCATGTTGAATCTGTTTTTGGCCATACTAAAAAATTTAGTTGTTCTCTAAAAGTTTCAAGTTACAATGTTAAAAATCACTTCAGAGGGCCCAAACTGACATTTTCTCAGCGTCTTGAAGCTGTTTTTGGCCACACTAAAAAATGTAGTTGTTCTCCTAAAGTTTCAAGTTGCAATGTTAAAAATTACTTCAGAGGGCCCAAACTGATGTTTTCTCAGCGTGTTGAAGCTGTTTTTGGCCATAGTAAAAAATTTAGTTGTTCTCTAAAAGTTTCAAGTTGCAATGTTTAAAATCACTTCAGAGGGCCCAAAATGATGTTTTCTCAGCATGTTGAAGCTGTTTTTGGCTATACTAAAAAATTTTATTGTTCTCTTAAAGTTTCAAGTTGCAATGTTTAAAATCACTTCAGAGGGCCCAAACTGACGCTTTCTCAGCGTCTTAAAGCTATTTTTGGTCATACTAAAAAATTTAGTTGTTCTCTAAAAGTTTCAAGTTGCAATGTTAAAAATCACTTCAGAGGGCCCAAACTGACGTTTTCTCAGCGTCTTGAAGCTGTTTTTGGCCACACTAAAAAATGTAGTTGTTCTCCTAAAGTTTCAAGTTGCAATGTTAAAAATCACTTCAGAGGGCCCAAACTGACGTTTTCTCAGCGTGTTGAAGCTGTTTTTGGCCACACAAAAAAATTTAGTTGTTCTCTTAAAGTTTCAAGTTGCAATGTTAAAAATCACTTCAGAGGGCCCAAACTGATGTTTTCTCAGCGTGTTGAAGCTGTTTTTGGCCATACTAAAAAATTTAGTTGTTCTCTTAAAGTTTTAAGTTGCAATGTTTAAAATCACTTCAGAGGGCAAAAAACTGACGTTTTCTCAGCGTGTTGAAGCTTTTTTTGGCAACACTAAAAAATTTAGTAGTTCTCTTAAAGTTTCAAGTTGCAATGTTAAAAATCACTTCAGAGGGCCCAAACTGACGTTTTCTCAGCGTGTTAAAGCTGTTTGTGGCCATGCTAAAAAATTTAGTTGTTCTCTAAAAGTTTCAAGTTGCATTGTTTGAAATCACTTCAGAGGGCCCAAAATTATGTTTTCTCAGCATGTTGAAGCTGTTTTTGGCTATACTAAAATTTTTTATTGTTCTCTTAAAGTTTCTAGTTGCAATGTTAAAAATCACTTCAGAGGGCCCAAACTGATGTTTTCTCAGCGTGTTGAAGCTGTTTTTGGCCATACTAAAAAATTTAGTTGTTCTCTTAAAGTTTCAAGTTGCAATGTTAAAAATCACTTCAGAGGGCCCAAACTGATGTTTTCTCAGCGTGTTGAAGCTGTTTTTGGCCATACTAAAAAATTTAGTTGTTCTCTTAAAGTTTCAAGTTGCAATGTTAAAAATCGCTTCAGAGGGCCCAAACTGACGTTTTCTAAGCGTGTTGAAGCTGTTTTTGGTCATACTAAAAAATTTAGTGGTTCTCTTAACGTTTAAAGTTGCAATGTTAAAAATCGCTTCATAGAACCCAAACTGACGTTTTCTCAACGTGTTGAAGTTGTTTTTGGTCACACTAAAAAATTTAGTTGTTCTCTTAAATTTTCAAGTTGCATTGTAAAAAATCTCTTCAGAGAGCCCAAACTGACGTTTTCTCAGCGTGTTGAAGCTGTTTTTGGCCATACTAAAAAATTTAGTCGTTCTCTTAAAGTTTCAAGTTGCAATGTTAAAAATCACTTCAGAGAGCCCAAACTGACGTTTTCTCAGCGTGTTGAAGCTGTTTTTGGCCATACTAAAAAATTTAGTTGTTCTCTTAAAGTTTCAAGTTGCAATGTTAAAAATCACTTCAGAGGGCCCAAACTGATGTTTTCTCAGCGTGTTGAAGCTGTTTTAGGCCATAGTTAAAAATTTAGAGTTTCTCTTAAAGTTTCAAGTTGCAATGTTAAAAATCACTTCAGAGGGCCCAAACTGACGTTTTCTCAGCGTGTTGAAGCTGTTTTTGGCCATAGTTAAAAATTTAGAGTTTCTCTTAAAGTTTCAAGTTGCAATGTTAAAAATCACTTCAGAGGGCCCAAACTGACGTTTTCTCAGCGTGTTGAAGCTGTTTTAGGCCATAGTTAAAAATTTAGAGTTTCTCTTAAAGTTTCAAGTTGCAATGTTAAAAATCACTTCAGAGGGCCCAAACTGACGTTTTCTCAGCGTGTTGAAGCTGTTTTAGGCCATAGTTGAAAATTTAGTTGTTCTCTTAAAGTTCCAAGTTGCAATGTTAAAAATCACTTCAGAGGGCCCAAACTGACGTTTTCTCAGCGTGTTGAAGCTGTTTTAGGCCATAGTTAAAAATTTAGAGCTTCTCTTAAAGTTTCAAGTTGCAATGTTAAAAATCACTTCAGAGGGCCCAAACTGACGTTTTCTCAGCGTGTTGAAGCTGTTTTTGGCCATACTAAAAAATTTAGTTGTTCTCTTAAAGTTTCAAGTTGCAATGTTAAAAATCACTTCAGAGGGCCCAAACTGACATTTTCTCAGCGTGTTGAAGCTGTTTTTGGCAACACTAAAAAATTTAGTAGTTCTCTTAAAGTTTCAAGTTGCAATGTTAAAAATCACTTCAGAGGGCCCAAACTGACGTTTTCTCAGCATGTTGAATCTGTTTTTGGCCATACTAAAAAATTTAGTTGTTCTCTAAAAGTTTCAAGTTACAATGTTAAAAATCACTTCAGAGGGCCCAAACTGACATTTTCTCAGCGTCTTGAAGCTGTTTTTGGCCACACTAAAAAATGTAGTTGTTATCCTAAAGTTTCAAGTTGCAATGTTAAAAATTACTTCAGAGGGCCCAAACTGATGTTTTCTCAGCGTGTTGAAGCTGTTTTTGGCCATAGTAAAAAATTTAGTTGTTCTCTAAAAGTTTCAAGTTGCAATGTTTAAAATCACTTCAGAGGGCCCAAAATGATGTTTTCTCAGCATGTTGAAGCTGTTTTTGGCTATACTAAAAAATTTTATTGTTCTCTTAAAGTTTCAAGTTGCAATGTTAAAAATCACTTCAGAGGGCCCAAACTGATGTTTTCTCAGCATGTTGAATCTGTTTTTGGCCATACTAAAAAATTTAGTTGTTCTCTAAAAGTTTCAAGTTACAATGTTAAAAATCACTTCAGAGGGCCCAAACTGACGTTTTCTCAGCGTCTTGAAGCTGTTTTTGGCCACACTAAAAAATGTAGTTATTCTCCTAAAGTTTCAAGTTGCAATGTTAAAAATTACTTCAAGAGGGCCCAAACTGATGTTTTCTCAGCGTGTTGAAGCTATTTTTGGCCATACTAAAAAATTTAGTTGTTCTCTTAAAGTTTCAAGTTGCAATGTTTAAAATCACTTCAGAGGGCCCAAACTGACGTTTTCTCAGCATGTTAAAGCTTTTTTTGGTCATACTAAAAAATTTAGTTGTTCTCTAAAAGTTTCAAGTTGCAATGTTAAAAATCACTTCAGAGGGCCCAAACTGACGTTTTCTCAGCGTCTTGAAGCTGTTTTTGGCCACACTAAAAAATGTAGTTGTTCTCCTAAAGTTTCAAGTTGCAATGTTAAAAATCACTTCAGAGGGCCCAAACTGACGTTTTCTCAGCGTGTTGAAGCAGTTTTAGGCCAGACTTAAAAATTTAGTTGTTCTCTTAAAGTTTCAAGTTGCAATGTTAAAAATCACTTCAGAGGGCCCAAACTGACGTTTTCTCAGCGTGTTGAAGCTGTTCTAGGCCATACTTAAAAATTTAGTTGTTCTCTTAAAGTTTCAAGTTGCAATGTTAAAAATCACTTCAGAGGGCCCAAACTGACGTTTTCTCAGCGTGTTGAAGCTATTTTAGGCCAGACTTAAAAATTTAGTTGTTCTCTTAAAGTTTCAAGTTGCAATGTTAAAAATCACTTCAGAGGGCCCAAACTGACGTTTTCTCAGCGTGTTGAAGCTGTTTTAGGCCATACTTAAAAATGTAGTTGTTTTCCTAAAGTTTCAAGTTGCAATGTTAAAAATCACTTCACAGGGCCCAAACTGACGTTTTCTCAGCGTGTTGAAGCTGTTTTAGGCCATACTTAAAAATTTAGTTGTTCTCTTAAAGTTTCAAGTTGCAATGTTAAAAATCACTTCAGAGGGCCCAAACTGACGTTTTCTCAGCGTGTTGAAGCTGTTTTAGGCCGTACTTGAAAATTCAGAGTTTCTCTTAAAGTTTCAAGTTGCAATGTTAAAAATCACTTCAGAGGGCCCAAACTGACGTTTTCTCAGCGTGTTGAAGCTGTTTTAGGTCAGACTTAAAAATTTAGTTGTTCTCTTAAAGTTTCAAGTTGCAATGTTAAAAATCACTTCAGAGGGCCCAAACTGACGTTTTCTCAGCGTGTTGAAGCTGTTTTAGGCCATACTTAAAAATTTAGTTGTTCTCCTAAAGTTTCAAGTTGCAATGTTAAAAATCACTTCAGAGGGCCCAAACTGACGTTTTCTCAGCGTGTTGAAGCTGTTTTAGGCCATACTTAAAAATTTAGTTGTTCTCCTAAAGTTTCAAGTTGCAATGTTAAAAATCACTTCAGAGGGCCCAAACTGACGTTTTCTCAGCGTGTTGAAGCTGTTTTAAGCCATAGTTAAAAATTTAGAGTTTCTCTTAAAGTTTCAAGTTTCAATGTTAAAAATCACTTCAGAGGGCCCAAACTGACGTTTTCTCAGCGTGTTGAAGCTGTTTTAGGCCATACTTAAAAATTTAGTTGTTCTCTTAAAGTTTCAAGTTGCAATGTTAAAAATCACTTCAGAGGGCCCAAACTGACGTTTTCTCAGCGTGTTGAAGCTGTTTTAGGCCATGGTTAAAATTTTAGAGTTTCTCTTAAAGTTTCAAGTTGCAATGTTAAAAATCACTTCAGAGGGCCCAAACTGACGTTTTCTCAGCGTGTTGAAGCTGTTTTAGGCCATACTTAAAAATTTAGTTGTTCTCTTAAAGTTTCAAGTTGCAATGTTAAAAATCACTTCACAGGGCCCAAACTGACGTTTTCTCAGCGTGTTGAAGCTGTTTTAGGCCATACTTAAAAATTTAGTTGTTCTCCTAAAGTTTCAAGTTGCAATGTTAAAAATCACTTCAGAGGGCCCAAACTGACGTTTTCTCAGCGTGTTGAAGCTGTTTTAAGCCATAGTTAAAAATTTAGAGTTTCTCTTAAAGTTTCAAGTTGCAATGTTAAAAATCACTTCAGAGGGCCCAAACTGACGTTTTCTCAGCGTGTTGAAGCTGTTTTAGGCCAGACTTAAAAATTTAGTTGTTCTCTTAAAGTTTCAAGTTGCAATGTTAAAAATCACTTCAGAGGGCCCAAACTGACGTTTTCTCAGCGTGTTGAAGCTGTTTTAGGCCATACTTAACAATTGAGTTGTTTTCCTAAAGTTTCAAGTTGCAATGTTAAAAATCACTTCACAGGGCCCAAACTGACGTTTTCTCAGCGTGTTGAAGCTGTTTTAGGCCATACTTAAAAATTTAGTTGTTCTCTTAAAGTTTCAAGTTGCAATGTTAAAAATCACTTCAGAGGGCCCAAACTGACGTTTTCTCAGCGTGTTAAAGCTGTTTTTGGCCATGCTAAAAAATTTAGTTGTTCTCTAAAAGTTTCAAGTTGCATTGTTTAAAATCACTTCAGAGGGCCCAAAATGATGTTTTCTCAGCATGTTGAAGCTGTTTTTGGCTATACTAAAATTTTTTATTGTTCTCTTAAAGTTTCTAGTTGCAATGTTAAAAATCACTTCAGAGGGCCCAAACTGATGTTTTCTCAGCGTGTTGAAGCTGTTTTTGGCCATACTAAAAAATTTAGTTGTTCTCTTAAAGTTTCAAGTTGCAATGTTAAAAATCACTTCAGAGGGCCCAAACTGATGTTTTCTCAGCGTGTTGAAGCTGTTTTTGGCCATACTAAAAAATTTAGTTGTTCTCTTAAAGTTTCAAGTTGCAATGTTAAAAATCGCTTCAGAGGGCCCAAACTGACGTTTTCTAAGCGTGTTGAAGCTGTTTTTGGTCATACTAAAAAATTTAGTGGTTCTCTTAACGTTTCAAGTTGCAATGTTAAAAATCGCTTCATAGAACCCAAACTGACGTTTTCTCAACGTGTTGAAGTTGTTTTTGGTCACACTAAAAAATTTAGTTGTTCTCTTAAATTTTCAAGTTGCATTGTAAAAAATCTCTTCAGAGAGCCCAAACTGACGTTTTCTCAGCGTGTTGAAGCTGTTTTTGGCCATACTTAAAAATTTAGTCGTTCTCTTAAAGTTTCAAGTTGCAATGTTAAAAATCACTTCAGAGGGCCCAAACTGACGTTTTCTCAGCGTGTTGAAGCTGTTTTTGGCCATACTAAAAAATTTAGTTGTTCTCTAAAAGTTTCAAGTTGCAATGTTAAAAATCACTTCAGAGGGCCCAAACTGACGTTTTCTCAGCGTGTTGAAGCTGTTTTAGGCCATAGTTGAAAATTTAGTTGTTCTCTTAAAGTTTCAAGTTGCAATGTTAAAAATCACTTCAGAGGGCCCAAACTGACGTTTTCTCAGCGTGTTGAAGCTGTTTTAGGCCATAGTTAAAAATTTAGAGCTTCTCTTAAAGTTTCAAGTTGCAATGTTAAAAATCACTTCAGAGGGCCCAAACTGACGTTTTCTCAGCGTGTTGAAGCTGTTTTAGGCCATACTTAAAAATTTAGTTGTTCTCTTAAAGTTTCAAGTTGAAATGTTAAAAATCACTTCAGAGGGCCCAAACTGACGTTTTCTCAGCGTGTTGAAGCTGTTTTAGGCCATAGTTAAAAATTTAGTTGTTCTCTTAAAGTTTCAAGTTGCAATTTTAAAAGTCACTTCAGAGGGCCCAAACTGACGTTTTCTCAGCGTGTTGAAGCTGTTTTAGGCCATAGTTAAAAATTTAGAGTTTCTCTTAAAGTTTCAAGTTGCAATGTTAAAAATCACTTGTCGTGTTTCCCCGGGTGATGATGTGGAGGATGAATAAGGATCGTAGATGAAACTAGCTTGCATAATAACACAAAGTTTATTAACACAAGCAGAATCAAAAGAACAGGGCTGAGGCAGAGGCCCTGTGAGAGCAGTTGGGGTCAGATTTACTCTGAAGAATCTTAGCCAAAAAGGCCTATATGACTTGAGACAACGGGAGGAGTCTAAGGCTTTAGCCTTAGAACAAAGAAAGAAAGCCACAAACTTTCACACCTCAACAAATGGAGGAAGTACCAACCTGGGAACAAGAAACTTTCAGGGTTCACAAATTAATCAACATCCAACAGTCGAGTTACAGAGATAACGGGCCGGTGGTCACAAATAAAGCCATCTGTTGACATCTTATACTCAGCTTGAAGTGAAGAGGTATATTGCATAGAATGAATAACACTTGTAGTTGACAATGGGTTATATGAATGAGAACATTCTGTTGGTTCTTGAATTATCTGAAGAGTGGCATTGAACAAACTATATTTGCAATCTAGATTTCTGCAAGAACCATTCCAATAATCCTTCATTTGTGACTTTTCAAACAAATACATATTCTTTGATCTCATTTTGAGGGGGAAACAAACAGCTGGTATTCTTCCAACATCCTGAGTCACCTTTGGGGGTGATAAAATCCCCAGGGCTCCGCATGGGTTCGGAGCCCAGAGTTTGAAAACTTAGCAAGTAAACATTGATTGATTGTTTAATGTAACAAAGAGGTGAGAACAGGAACGAACCTGTTCTTTGATCCTACTGTTCCTTTGCTTGGCCAGGAAGGGGAAAGTGTCCCCCCTTGGTCTACATTTGCACTTCACAAAGGGAGGGAGACCTTTTGACCTCAATGCTGAGGCTAGTACAGTATCTCATTCAAAGTTCAATTTAGATGATTTAATTTCCTATCACATGTGAAACAGTCAATACACCTCACACTTCAGAGGGCCCAAACTGACGTTTTCTCAGCGTGTTGAAGCTGTTTTAGGCCATACTAAAAAATTTAGTTGTTCTCTTAAAGTTTTAAGTTGCAATGTTTAAAATCACTTCAGAGGGCCCAAACTGACGTTTTCTCAGCGTGTTGAAGCTGTTTTAGGCCATAGTTAAAAATTTAGAGTTTCTCTTAAAGTTTCAAGTTGCAATGTTAAAAATCACTTCAGAGGGCCCAAACTGACGTTTTCTCAGCGTGTTGAAGCTGTTTTAGGCCATAGTAGAAAATTTAGTTGTTCTCTTAAAGTTTCAAGTTGCAATGTTAAAAATCACTTCAGAGGGCCCAAACTGACGTTTTCTCAGCGTGTTGAAGCTGTTTTAGGCCATACTTAAAAATTTAGTTGTTCTCTTAAAGTTTCAAGTTGCAATGTTAAAAATCACTTCAGAGGGCCCAAACTGATGTTTTCTCAGCGTGTTGAAGCTGTTTTTGGCCATACAAAAAATGTAGTTGTTCTCTTAAAGTTTCAAGTTGCAATGTTAAAAATCGCTTCAGAGGGCCCAAACTGACGTTTTCTAAGCGTGTTGAAGCTGTTTTTGGTCATACTAAAAAATTTAGTGGTTCTCTTAACGTTTCAAGTTGCAATGTTAAAAATCGCTTCATAGAACCCAAACTGACGTTTTCTCAACGTGTTGAAGTTGTTTTTGGTCACACTAAAAAATTTAGTTGTTCTCTTAAATTTTCAAGTTGCATTGTAAAAAATCTCTTCAGAGAGCCCAAACTGACGTTTTCTCAGCGTGTTGAAGCTGTTTTTGGCCATACTAAAAAATTTAGTCGTTCTCTTAAAGTTTCAAGTTGCAATGTTAAAAATCACTTCAGAGAGCCCAAACTGACGTTTTCTCAGCGTGTTGAAGCTGTTTTTGGCCATACTAAAAAATTTAGTTGTTCTCTAAAAGTTTCAAGTTGCAATGTTAAAAATCACTTCAGAGGGCCCAAACTGACGTTTTCTCAGCGTGTTGAAGCTGTTTTAGGCCATAGTTGAAAATTTAGTTGTTCTCTTAAAGTTTCAAGTTGCAATGTTAAAAATCACTTCAGAGGGCCCAAACTGACGTTTTCTCAGCGTGTTGAAGCTGTTTTAGGCCATAGTTAAAAATTTAGAGCTTCTCTTAAAGTTTCAAGTTGCAATGTTAAAAATCACTTCAGAGGGCCCAAACTGACGTTTTCTCAGCGTGTTGAAGCTGTTTTAGGCCATACTTAAAAATTTAGTTGTTCTCTTAAAGTTTCAAGTTGAAATGTTAAAAATCACTTCAGAGGGCCCAAACTGACGTTTTCTCAGCGTGTTGAAGCTGTTTTAGGCCATAGTTAAAAATTTAGTTGTTCTCTTAAAGTTTCAAGTTGCAATTTTAAAAGTCACTTCAGAGGGCCCAAACTGACGTTTTCTCAGCGTGTTGAAGCTGTTTTAGGCCATAGTTAAAAATTTAGAGTTTCTCTTAAAGTTTCAAGTTGCAATGTTAAAAATCACTTGTCGTGTTTCCCCGGGTGATGATGTGGAGGATGAATAAGGATCGTAGATGAAACTAGCTTGCATAATAACACAAAGTTTATTAACACAAGCAGAATCAAAAGAACAGGGCTGAGGCAGAGGCCCTGTGAGAGCAGTTGGGGTCAGATTTACTCTGAAGAATCTTAGCCAAAAAGGCCTATATGACTTGAGACAACGGGAGGAGTCTAAGGCTTTAGCCTTAGAACAAAGAAAGAAAGCCACAAACTTTCACACCTCAACAAATGGAGGAAGTACCAACCTGGGAACAAGAAACTTTCAGGGTTCACAAATTAATCAACATCCAACAGTCGAGTTACAGAGATAACGGGCCGGTGGTCACAAATAAAGCCATCTGTTGACATCTTATACTCAGCTTGAAGTGAAGAGGTATATTGCATAGAATGAATAACACTTGTAGTTGACAATGGGTTATATGAATGAGAACATTCTGTTGGTTCTTGAATTATCTGAAGAGTGGCATTGAACAAACTATATTTGCAATCTAGATTTCTGCAAGAACCATTCCAATAATCCTTCATTTGTGACTTTTCAAACAAATACATATTCTTTGATCTCATTTTGAGGGGGAAACAAACAGCTGGTATTCTTCCAACATCCTGAGTCACCTTTGGGGGTGATAAAATCCCCAGGGCTCCGCATGGGTTCGGAGCCCAGAGTTTGAAAACTTAGCAAGTAAACATTGATTGATTGTTTAATGTAACAAAGAGGTGAGAACAGGAACGAACCTGTTCTTTGATCCTACTGTTCCTTTGCTTGGCCAGGAAGGGGAAAGTGTCCCCCCTTGGTCTACATTTGCACTTCACAAAGGGAGGGAGACCTTTTGACCTCAATGCTGAGGCTAGTACAGTATCTCATTCAAAGTTCAATTTAGATGATTTAATTTCCTATCACATGTGAAACAGTCAATACACCTCATTCCCCCCTTTTCGAGGCACCAAGTCTCGAAAAAACAAAGATAACAAAGTTTAGCCTTAATCATACTGTAAAATTTCCAAATGTGAAAAGGATCCTTTCAAATATCATCCTCTGCCAATTTTAATAAATCTCTAACCAATCAAAAATGAGAAAACTAGTATTATTTAATTAATGCCTTATTTTATCTTATATTTATCAGTCTTTAACTCCAAGTCTATAGACTTACTTAACTGTAATTTAGTTGATTTGTTTTTACTTGAAAAGAAAAACATAAATGTCTAAATGTCTTCGTGCATCTACATTAAGTACACACATTGAGAACCTCAGAAACAAACAAAAGGTTGCCCACTGTGAGGTCTGGTCGACCCATCGCACCTTACAGTAAGCCTTTCCTTGCCTAAGCCCCACTAGCCCTTCAAATAAAAACCGGAAAAAATCACAATACCTGAGGTCCCAACATAAGCACTTTAAACTATCTAGCTAAGTCTAAAATGTGTATTCGTTAAAATACCTAGTCTAAAGTAGAAATCATTAATGAGGTAGAATACATTGTAATAAACACATTCCAATACAATAAACATCACAAACATGTAGGACACATATGAATACATTGGACAATTGTTGTTGTTGATATTCCTTTGGCAGCATCAACTTATCGTTCAGTATCACAGTTCATGACGGCTTCGTTGTGGATTGCCATCCATGTTTTTGTCCTTCAGTGTCCATGACTGAAGTGTCCATGTTTGAGGTGTCCATGTTCATATAGGCAGGTAGAATCATCTAGCCCCATCACTCCCACACTTGTTCTGGAAGGTAAAAAAACATCTGACCAGTATCTTGCACAAACATTAAACACCACATGATAGCTAAATTCTAATTTTTCTTTCTGTTCGTTTTTTTTTCCTCTATCTTTTTTGATTAATGTTTAACACTCAATGCCTAATTAATGCATTATTAATACGTGATTCCATTTTTCCTTTCCGTTCCCCCCTTTAACCAAGAAACCACTTGGTTAAAATATCGTTCAGGGAATGGTGTAATCAATCAAAATGGATAAGTCTCCACTATCTCATCAACCACTACTGTCACCTCCTCATCTGTATCATAGCTTTAGGAAAGGTCAGTACCAAAGTACAACAACAGAAAATCACACAAAGTGATAAAATAGCAGCTCCCAGAACCTACAATATCTTCATAATATTCAAGAATATTTAAAAACTGTCATTCCACTAGCGAAGAACAACTGTAGTGATGTAAATTTTGCATGTGAACAGGCGATCAGCTATTTCCACCAAATTATCAGAATTGTGTTTGCTTTGTAAGAATCCACAGCCATGTCACCAATCGTGATTGGCAATATGCCAGCAAAGGTTCAGGTATTAATCGGAAATTGAATTCCACGTGCTTGGAGTTGGAATTTTCTCTAAACCGGACCCTTTATCCCAGTAATTTCTCTAACGAAGTGAGTTATTTGCTGATACCACATATTTCTGCTTATCCATGTATCTAAAATTTGCAACACTGAGGCATCAAATCCCAGGTTTTCAACTTTTTCCGCTTTCTTATGGCGCGAAAATCCTGAGACATTTTTTTCTGGTGTCAAATCTCCGTCCGAATACTCATCTGGTGATGTATTCACATTATCTGTCTCACCGCAGTCGTTATCAGTCTCCTCATCTAATGGTTCTTAAAAACTGTCCTCAATATTATTCAACCTAATGTTCAGTTGTTCAATAGCCTGTTGAGTTGTATTTATAGACTATAATGAATTGGGATGTAATGTCTGGTATTGTTTTTGTACCTTCAGGCTCTATAAGCAATGAAGAAGTTGCCATTGTTATTTGTTGTGGAACTCATTTCCACAGCTGCACTTGTATGATTATCAGAAATTATAGAATTAGCTGTTGTCATCACTGTTATTGAAACATTCTTATCTATCACTGATGTATTTGTAGAAGCTATATTTGATGCAATAATACCACTAGCTATAGTCCTAGCTAGAATAGTGGACATTTTTTTTTTTTTTGTTCTACCGTCATTATTGATCTAACTAATTGCTATTGTCCTTTTTTCTTTGGAATTCACTTAAACGACATATCACTAATGCTAGTGGAAGTACCGCAACCCAATTAAAACCTGTGTGCTAACAGATTTCAACAATGCAGTTTTTTTTTTTTTTTTTGCACAACATTCATTTATTCACACCTTGGCTTTGTGGGTGATAGACAGCTCCTAAACGTTGTTTAATTTCTAATTTTTCCTAAAATTAATCTTACTGTTTTATCCACAAATTCTTTCCTGTTGTCTGAAGATATGCGATCGGGTAAACCCCATCTACTTCTAATTTCGCGACACAAAAACTTAGCAACAGACTGAGCATCTTTACGTTTGCTTGGACATGCTTCAGACCATTGTGAAAATCTTTTCACAACTGGTTTTATCATGTCAACATAATCTATAACCAAAACCCCACACACTTTTGCAATCTTTCTCCTAACGTCTCCCTTTGCCACATGGGCTAACCCATGGGCTTCCTGAATCATTAGGCTCAGTAGGTCTGAAGGCACTACCATCAGTCCTTCCTGATTTCTTAACATGTCCTGTTTGTGAGCTGCACACTTAGCTATAGCTATTTCTTTTGGTTTTATCATTGCATGCAATAATTTCAATACCTGTGTATGATGTTGGATCTGAGAACCATCTGTTTTCTTAAACCCGCAATTTTCCACACAATCATGTGGTTCCCCATCTTCTGGAGTTGGCAAATCTTCAGCCGAATTTACCGTAGCGCATCTCTCTAAGGTAATATCTTCCTGCTCTAAAAGTCTGTGATATCAATAAATGACATCATTTCCCTGACTGTTCTAGGTTTTAGTGCTATATGAATAGCTTCTAAATAACTTTCAGAGATGTTTCTATGTACATGAGTTATCATCTGACCTAGACAAACTACTAATCGTTAATGTTTATCTTCATAGCTGCTCCTTGTGGTGACGAAGTCAGCTCAACATGTTTGGGTTGATTACTCAATCATTGTTCTGGATTTGCTTGGTCTGTGTTCTTGAAATATTTGAGTGTGCAATGATGTGGATACTCTGGTAGCTTTGTGTTAGGCATGTTTGCCACGATGGACTCTTCCCACATAGTAGCTGGTTTTAGCAGTTCTGGATCTGGATCTCCAATCCAGTATACTGACGAGGTCTCTGATTTTTGTAGCAGAGCTTGATTGGGTTTAGTGAGAGGAATCAGCTGTTTCATGTCCTCATACCCCTATTGTCCTACTAGTTGTCCAGACATGGGAAGATGTATAGCGTCCTTTGGCCGAATACAGGTGAAAGCAGCTTCACAATCAGTCATAACTTCCAATGGTTGATTGTTTATTTTCCACCTCTATTGTTGATTCTTGCTTCGGCCCTGACACTACCAGCTGGCACCTTTTAGAAACCAGGTACCGGACCCCTATATGGGTTTTA
>NC_041046.1:3233675-3253675 GCF_900634775.1 Gouania willdenowi
GACAGACAAACACCATCAACACACTTTCAATTATTAGTTTTATATTTCTGAGCGTTTGTAAGGATTGATGTTGGTTCTTAGTGCTACTGACTCTGTAGGTTAATGTCTATGAAAAACTGTTGTAGTATATTAGTATTTACTAGTATTCTAAATCAACTTGTACGACTGGTAACACAAAATTGTCTACAGTAGATGATTTAGGTTTACTAGTAAATTATACTGGTGCAAAATATTTACTAGTAAAACAATTGAGTTTACTAGTACTGAGAGTACACTTAAAACATGTCACTAGTAGTACTAGTATAATGATTCTAATCTACTAGTACTACTAGTAGACATGATGTAAAGGAAGTAGGAGGGATTAGAACCAAATCCTGCTCTCTGATTGGCTGGAATACTTTTGAACTCTAATGGAAAGCCTGAATGTGTTTTCCCCACCCCCTTATTAGCATATGATGCTAACTAGTGACACATTTTACTTCACTAGTAAAGTCTACATGTGCAGTAGTAAACCTAAGTAGAGATTAATAATGGTTAATAATATCACTGATATCATATTTATATTCAAACATCTTTACATAAAGGAAAAGTAAATTTAAAGTAAAGTGCATTTCATACAGAAGACAGTTCAATGTACAGTTTAAAAATCAATGAGAAAACGTAATTCAGCAGCAAAAATATATGAAAACAATAATATGATTATAAATCTCCCTCTCAGTCATAGACAGTAGAGAATTGATTTTAAAATGTTCACAGCACTGATAACCAGTACCAGCCAATGGGAACACCTCTCTATGTTATTAATAGATCCATAACTTTCTATTGGTTTGACTGAATCTTTCCGTTTGTTCTCCAAACGACGAGTCATGTGACTCTGTGACTCCTGTAGCCTCTTCATCTGCAGAATAAAGCTGCTCCGTTACTTTTGGTCCTTCACCCTCCCCCACGGCCTCCCCTGAGTGTGTTATTGATCAGACATGTCCACATTAGAGGAAGGGGAGATGCTTTTATGATAATCCACCCACTCTGGACGCCACTTGTAATGGCTGCATTAGATGCTCATCCCCTCGGCACCCGACACCTGGCCCCGGCTCTCTCTGGACGCACTGTTTGCATTACAACACTGTTTAATGGGCTCTTTAGAGGGGGCGGGGGGGGGGGGGGGTAGCAAACTTTTCAAGAGTTTCCAGTAGATGTGAACCCAGCGAGCAGCCACCAGGAAGTGATAGATAGTACGATGATAGTCCATTACCTCCCTGAGTCCCACTCATGTGTTTCTGACCAAAGCCAGACAATCAATACGTCTCAGAATCTACGACGAGTGTTTCTGATAAAACCCATTCAGCACAGACGCAGCTGGTTCTAAAGCAGTGGTTCACAAACTTTCCACAGTCTCGTACGCCGTCAGACATTTAACCCTACCCCTACCCCTGAATACTTAAAAATATTATCATTTCATGTCTTATAAAACATAGTCCTACAGTGAAATGTGTTTCTGAATTTTACCTTTTCTGTTGAGAAATAATAAATAATCACAAAAATGAAAAAATAAAAATCTGTAGTAAAATGTCTTCTTCAGAATTATCACTCAATGTATTTCATTAATTAGCCTATTAGCATTTTCAGGGAGAAACATCTCTTTTGTTTTGAAAAAAAATAAATCTACCAAACATTAGTTGATTGAAAATATACCATTAATGCAACATATTGATCAGCCTGAAACTGTGAAATACAACTTTAATGACAACTCTAAAGTCTTTCTCAATGTAAACTTTTGTTCTATATTTGGTTTTCATGTTTGTCAAAGTGGAAAAATCCACTTTCACACAAGTAAGTGTTGGCAGAGGGCATCAAGCAACGTTTGGCTAGCGCTAAGCAGTGTGTTTTTATTTCTGTCACCACTAGAGGGCAGTATTACAGACGCCAATGTGTAAGTTGTGGCAATGCATGAAGGCTCCTGACTCTATTAATATTCCACTTTCTAATGTTGTCACACTGTTTTTATTTCTTTTCTTCATGTACTCGTCTTTGGGAACCCAGGATCTAAAGTATTCCCATGACAGCCCAGTGATTGGGGGCGGTGCCACCACTATGATCTACTGAGGGCCACTCAGAGCGGGTGGGGGTAGGGGGGAGACACCTGGACACCATCAGTCTCAGCAAAGGTAAACATCTCTGACATTCCTCCTGGCACGCTGGCCCGCAGGTGTCAGAGGTCATGATGACAAACGAGTGACCCAGAAGCCCTGAAAGGCCAAGAGAAGAACCTCTGGAATCTCTCAGAGAACAGACACACTCAGTGAAAAGTGGACGTGGAGGTCTAAGGCCATCCAGCAAGACCCAACCTGTGGCCCTTTACAGAGGAAAGTCCCTCAAACACTGACACAGATGGGTTTCCATCTCCAGCTGTCAATAAAAAAGACTTTTTATTACTTTTAGAGGAACATCAAGGAACCAAAGATCAACACAAATGTAAGAGATGTTAAAGCAGGAGGTCAAAGGTTCTAGAACATTACTCCATCCAGAGGTAAGACCAGGTCAAACAGAACAAAAGCAAAGTTTTACGTTGTAAATTATTTCATTCTGAAATAAATGTCATCAGGAGATTAGTTGTGCATCTTTGGATGGCAGGGAAACATTAAGACTTTTAACTGGAGGGCTGCAGGTTCAAATCCCCTGTGGGACCATGAGAAAGTCCTTAAAACTAAACAACTTCCAGGATTCTTTGAATAAGTCTGATTTAGTGGTGGAATGAGTCTGAATGGATGGAGAACAGATGATCATTTCATCTGCTTGGTTTGAGTTCAGAGAACAACTTCTGATGCATAACCTGTAACCTGTTATTGTACCCAGTTACTGTAACTAGTTACTGTAACTAGTTACAGTAACCAGTTACTGTAACCAGTTACTGTAACTAGTTACAGTACAAATGAGGATGACTATCAGACCAAAGGGATCCAAAATTGTGAAAATGAAAACATTTATCATTGACTTAAAGGAGACATATCATAGTTATAAATCCTTCCTTTTTACATATAAATCATACAGTTGTGGTCTATATAAAGCAGAACTGCAATGCTTGGGTCTGAATTCCTCATTATTATAGCTCCACCCCTTTTCTACCCTTTTCTGATGTGCTTCTGAGAACAACTCGTTTTGGTGCTGTCTCTTTAAATGCAAATGAGACACTCCATACCCCGCCCCCTCTTCAGGTGACACTTGGTTCAACTCCACCCTGCTCAGCCATTTTTGTAGTTTGATAGAAGAGATACGGCTATGTAGCGGAGCATAAACTTTTTATTCACACGTTATTTACAAAATGTCAACAACGTTAGACTTGTCCATCCAGCCTTACATGTTCCAGCCAGAGTCTGACCCAGTGAAGCGAGATGAAAATGAAGATGATGAACCTGCAGAACCCTAACAAGTGAGCTAACACAAGCACCGAGCTAACGCTAGCGCCAAGCTAACATCACGAAATGCATTTTAATACAGTCTTTTCAAAGACAAAAACGTCAAAATGAAATGACTAATGAAAACTTTAGACTTAAATTAAATCACGTAGGCCATATCATCAAGGATCTAAAACGAGCACACAGCGCTAACATATGAAGACGGTGCTAATGCTAATGCTAACAAAACAATGACAGGGACGTCTTATCATCACACTTTTTAGCGTTATTTACAGCTTACCGAAGTGCTCTGTTCATCGTCTCCAAAGATAGAAGGAATTGAACCCTCAATCAGACAAAGTCTTTCTGTAAATCCTTCTTTATACTGGTGGAGGTTGATGAAGCAGTCATCATTGAAGTGCTTCACACACACAAAAATGACCTTATCCACAGATGTGGTACATTTCTATAAAAAATAAAACTCAACCAGACACTTTGAAAAGGTTCTGATGCTGGGAGACGGTGTAATGAAGCGTGTGGGTTACTACATCCAACAACCCAACATTTTGACTTATCCTCTCGTAACTTCTGCATCCTGGAGCTTGGACTACAAAATAAAAGCCAGAAATAAAAATGGCGGATTTGGAAGTGTTGGACCTGGAGTTGATGAACTAATGTGGCAGTTCTGCTGCAAATACAATGATGTATTAGTTCAAAAAACATAATAGAGAATAGAAAAATCTAAACAGATTGAAAAATATGAGTAAAACAGAATATAAAGATATCTATGGAGCACCTGAAGAGACTAATTTGAACTTTTCTGTACTTCTAAACACGCTAAATATACATCAAAATGCATTTAAGGGATAAAAAAGTGGATTTAACATGATATGTCCCTTTAATTTAATAATACATGAAGTTAAATAAAATAACTAAAGCAGGTATTTTAAAAAGCTTAAAGAGTCTTTGCAGTGAATCAGATATAGATATATACATATAGATATGTTCATATAAACTAAGAATTCAATTAATTAATAACACGTTTATTTACTATTCCTGTTTTTTTTAATATATTTCAGTAAACGTTAAAAAAGAATTTTATAAATCAATACAAAGTTTTCTTTGTCTTTCTGTGTGAGATGTTTTTATTTCTGGTTCTGGTGAAGCTTTAATCAGAAGATGTTTGTAGCTGTGACACATGAGGACCTTTAGGAGGTGTGACACAGTGAGAGCTCAGTGTGTGCGTGTCTTCATAGTGTTTAGGTGTGATTAGCTTTAGCAGCATGTCTGAGCTAGCTGTGTCTGTCCTCATGACCTTTGACCCTGTAGTTTACCACCATCACACTTTACACTGCTCCTCTGGACCAAACACACACAGACACACACACACACACACACACACACTGACACACACACACACACACACACACACACACACTGACACACACACACACACACACACACGCACGCATGCACACATACACAGACGACACACACACACACTGACACACACACACTGACACACACACACACACACTGACACACACACTCACACGCACACACGCACACACACACACACACACACACTGACACACACACACACACACACACACACAGACACACACACACACACACACACTGACACACACACACTGACACACACACACACACACTGACACACACACTCACACGCACACACGCACACACACACACACACACTGACACACACACACACACACACACACACACACACTGACACACACACACACACACACACACACACTGACACACACACACACTACACACACACACACACACACACACACACTGACACACACACACACACACACACACACACACACACACACACACACACTGACACACACACACACACACACACACACACACACACACACACACACACACACACACACACACACACACACACACTGACACACACACACACACACACACACACACACACACACACACTGACACACACACACACACACACACACTGA
Organism: Gouania willdenowi; assembly: GCF_900634775.1. Classification (NCBI taxonomy): domain Eukaryota; kingdom Metazoa; phylum Chordata; class Actinopteri; order Blenniiformes; family Gobiesocidae; genus Gouania; species Gouania willdenowi. The sequence goes on from NC_041046.1 coordinate 3,239,089, forward strand.
CACACACACACACACACACACACACACACACACTGACACACACACACACACACACACTGACACACACACACACACACAGACACACACACACACAGAGGGTGTGTGTACAGGACTGTTTGTGGGTATAGGGGGTACAGGTAATTACCCAGGGTGCCACACTGGTCACTCAGAAAACATATAAATTAGACTCGTGTGTCTTTTTAATTTAAAGAGGATAAAATGTGTCCCTGATTTACACACAGGAGAGAATAATGGGGAGGGGCCCAGAGAGGCCCCTAATACAGTTATAATGCACCATCACACATATATTTTATTGACAATGTATTTAGTAACATTACGTTTATTTGTTTTGGAAACAAATGAAATCAAATAATAGTATTTTCAGTGTTTCTCCTACAAATGAATGAAAAACATTGTTAAAAATAAATAAAACAGAATGTATCCCAGGTTTTACAGCCAGCTTTGTTTTCATGAGCAGTGCTGTTTACACCTGACCTGACCTAGTGCTGTGTGCACAGAGGGGGCGGAGTCTCTCAAGGCTTAAACTTATCAAAACCTATTTCATTGTATTGTCTTGTACAATGACAAAGCTTCTATATCTATATTTATTAAATTATTATCTACTATGGAAAAATAACTTCTCCATGAACTTGCTCCTGAAACAGAGAACAATTACTCCTCACTACAAGTCATTAAAATGAAATATGGGGTCAGTCCCAGAAACGGGCCTGTGTGCGTATATTGAGTCGACTCACAGTGAAACCTGTGATTTCATCATATTTCATCCCAGAGTTTTACTAAATACACAACAGTTTCTCATAATTCTCATTAATGTCTTTCTCGTTAAACTTCCCTGAAATTAACACCAAACACATTTGAAATGTGAATAATGATAATATATTTATATTGATCTCCATTGACTGGATTTCAGTGAAGGTGTAATTATTAGTGTGGGTGTGGGTGTGGGTGTGGGTGTGGGTGTGGACCAACAGGGATGTGGAGGCACTGTGAGCAGGGGGAGGGGGGAGGGAGAGGGTGGGGGGTGGAATTGAAAAAGCATGTGTAGATGAACGTGTGTGTGAGACAAAGTCAGACACTTCCAGATGCTCCGACCACTGAGGGTGAGGGGCCCAGCAGAGCCACCCTCCCAGGGGACGTGACTCACCTGGAAGGAGGGCCAAGCGCTGCCAGATGTGGAGGAAGCGGCCGGGGTCCCTGACGGCTAACGCTGCTAACACCGCTAACACTGGTGTGATTGTGCTGCAGCATATGCTTCCAGTCAGGGGTGAAAAATGCAGGAGGCAGCACATGCCAGGAGTCCATCATGCATGGGCCAGCAGTCAGCCTGCAGCCCTGTGTGTGTGTGTGTGTGTGTGTGTGTGTGTGTGTGTGTGTGTGTGTGTGTGTGTGTGTGTGTGTGTGTGTGTGTGTGTGTGTGTGTGTGTGTGTGTGTGTGGGATCAGACAGGCACAGCACATCCTCCCAGTCCTACAGACATGACACTACCAGCAAGTCAAGGCTGGTTAAACTGGGAGGAAACTAGAAAAGACCCAGACCAGACACTCAATCCTAGAGACACACACACACACACACACACACACACACACACACATAAAAGTCTGAGGGCCTGTGCAGGAATGTGCGTTGCACAATGAGCTCATTGTGCGTTGATGTGTGATGCTTGTGTTGCTTGTGGCAGTCACACCTGTTCCACCTCTGCCAAAGAAACATCAATCAGCATCAGAGCACACACACACACACACACACACACACACACACACACACACACACACACACACACACCAAAATAGAAAACTCAATATATCTTAAATCTCGATATATCGCACAGCTCTACTTGCAACTCAAATTATCAACCAGACGTCCTTAAATCTACCTGTGTGTGCGATTGTTGTGGTGCCAAATGTAAAAACCAACACATTTTGAATATTTCGCTCATTTTTCTTTCATTTGAGACAGAAATTCATGTAAAGCATGTTTTATATCATTCACTGTTACCAATTGCTGTAGTTTCTACAGTAAGAATATACAGTAACTTCTTGTTTTTGTGTTTTACGAAGTTTAACTGTGTACTGCAGTGCATCATGGGTAAAAAAAACAATTACAGTAATTAGTATACATTTTCTACAGAGATAAATTGTAAAACTACAGGTAATCTGTGTTCTGTATTATATCTATGATTTATATTTAACTTTTACATTTAGATTTATTTTCCATGTGTAGCTATTTTAACAATAATACAGAACATGCTGTTTTACATGAACTTATGTCTCAAATGAAAGATGAATGAGCTCAGATTTAAAAATATATGGACTATGAAACAGTGACAGATTTTTTACATTCTAAACCCCACAACCATGTGACATCACTTCCTGTAGCCTGCTTATTAACACCAGTGATCCACTGGGTCCTAGTGCCTGAGGAGAGCTTCCTGTGTGAGATAAAACAAACTAAAGTGATGTTTCAACAGAAACCACTAAAGCTGAGAACTTTCCATCAATACATTTATGAGACATGTTCACAGCCCTTTAATATGTTCCATTTATGAGGAAATTAACATCATTAATCTGATTAAAAATATCAATATGGTTTCACCATCAAAACATCCAAACACTGAGTTCCCACGCTGTGCTCAGTCTGGTGGTCCTCCTGTTTAACGTCAGTCACACATTACGTAGCGTTCACCACTTCTTCACATTATCATATTATTAGGGCTGGGACTTTATTGCATTAATTCTGATGATTAATTACAGAAAATTAACACTATAAAAATAACGCAGTTAATTATTTTTTTCCCGCTCCAAACAACGCGGGAACTTTTCTCATTTTATGATTTGTTGGTATATCTACGTGATAAAGTACCATCTCTAATTATTACACTTTATTATTCAGAGGAATTTAAAGCCTTCCATTATTCTGCTGTAGTTTCTAAAGTTTATATTTGTTTAATGTGTGGTGAACACATGAATTTGACTGATATCATTTACACAAAAAGGAAGAAAACTTAGTTTATTAATCCTAATATGACTTTATTAACCAGAATTACATCATAGGAGAGACAAAAGAAAGACCTTAGAAACTTTTAACACAGCATCAGTGCATGTTGTTAAAGAGCAGGTTGAGGACCATGTGAGGACCACGGTAAGACAATAGGTAACCCCCCCCCCTCCACACACACACACACACACACACACACACACACACATAGCTCCTCCCTCCTCTCTCTGGTAGTTTTATGGTATGTGTTCCACTCCATCCTCCTCCTCCCTGTTCCTCTTCACCCCATCACTTCCTCCCACACACAGCTTCTACTGAGCTGACGTGTGATTGGCTGCCATGAAACACTGAGGAAACCCCAGAATATTAAACATGTGCTTGTGTTTGTTCTGCTTTTATTCACTTTATATCACTGAGGATCAAGTAGATGTAGACACTGATAACTGTTGGAGCATCAGCACTCACTGTGTGTGTGTGTGTGTGTTAGCCACACACACTGAGAGGAGAGGACCCACAACTGCAGCAGCCTGGTGTAGAGAGCATTAGAAGACACACACACACACACACACACACACACACCAATCCACTCTGTCCTCTTTGTCCTACTTTGTTGTTTATTATTTATTGACATCTTTAACTTTTCCTGGTTTCTTAGATCAATTAAAAGCAGCACAAGTTGTTGTTTTTAGTGATAAATCTTTTTGATTATCTATAAATCTACTAAATAATCTATAAATCTATTAAATAATCTATAAATCTATTAAATAATCTATAAATCTATTAAATAATCTATAAATCTATTAAATAATCTATAAATCTACTAAATAATCTATAAATCTATTAAATAATCTATAAATCAGGCTGAATGTTTGACTCCAATAGAAAACAATGGGATGTTTACAGGCAGTGGGGCCGTGTGACATCATCAATCACATGATTTCAAGATGGAGGAACACAGGCTCTAAAACAGTGATTCTCAAGTGGTGGGTCAGGACCCAAAAGTGGGTGGCGGACCACTACTGGGTGGGTCAAAGATATGTCTCTCATGTTGAACTTTGTCTTTTAGTTTAAAATAAACTTTTCTTTTGATAGGCATGCTGTGAAATGCATGTTGCACAGGGAAATATATTTTATATTTAATGATCGTGGCAAAATATGGGTCCCAGGGTGAGACCAGTTGAGAACCATTGCTCTAAAACACTGAAGTAGTCTCATTTTAAAAGGAAATGAAATGAATATAGTGCATTATCAGTGTTGAGTGGTAACACGACGCTACTTTTGACAGTAACTAGTACTCTTACAAATGTTTTTTAAAGAAATAAACTACTACTAGCTGCAGTATACTTCTGTTTACAGTGGCGCTACATTTTTGTGGGATGCCGTGCCAACCATCGTTAAAACCGAAGAAGAAGCGTTGTGGGCGTGTCTCTTTTTACTCAATTGTGCACTAATCATGGTGAGGTTATGTGAGCCTCTCAAAGTGGAAATACACTCATCATTTTACCAACCTGTCTCCAAAAGATACATGCCTCGGTGAAGCTAAGCTAACGCTACGTTAGTGTTTGAGTCAGATTGTTGTTCAGTTCTGTTAATGTAAATGATTATAAACTGTAGGGTTGGATACAATAATATTTCATTTATCAGAGGATTTTATACAAAGTAATGTTAACACAGGAGCAGTAGTGGTAGGAGGGATTCAAACCTCTGACCCTCTGATTATAAACAGCTTCATTAACCACTATTCCTCCACCACACAGTTGATTAACAGTGAATTATTATATTATTACAGCTCTGATATGAAGCTGTACAGACATTAATGACCCAAAAATAATACATTCTTTAATTCTAAGGAACTCAAAAGTTACTTTTTTTTCAGTTTCCATTATTTTTTGGTGTAAATAAATAAAATAATAACTGAGTTACTTTGTGAATGAACTGGTAACTAGTTGTGTTTTTCAGTAACTAGCACAACACTGGTTATAATAGACAGAGACACTCGGACCATCACAGACTTAAAGTCTGCACCATGAACCTGCGATAGCTCCGCCCCTCTGCTGAATGAACTGAACAGCTTTGAGGCACAGAAAACCCCACCCCCTCCTGGTGACCTGGTGATAATACTGGAGAGATCGCTCAGCAAGATCAATGGACATAAAGCTTTGGGTCCTGACGGCATACGTGTATTAAGATACTGTGTGTGTGGGGGGGGTCACAGATGTCTTCACTGAGTTGTCCCCCATGTGCCTCAAAGCCACCCCCATCATCCCCATCCACAGAAAGTCATCTCCCTCATGCTTCATTGACTACCGTCTGGTTGCACTCGTTATGCAACACATCAGCCCCCCCCCCCCTCCAGACCCTTATCAGTTTTCTTATCATCCTAAATGTTCTCCACTCAGCCCTCATACATCTGCAGACTAAGGACTCTTATTATAACTGGCTCCTGGACTTCCTGACAGGGAGACCACAGGCAGTACTGGTCAGCAGCAACACATCCAGCACCGTCATCCTGAACACAGGGACCCCCCAAGGATGTGTGCTGAGCCCCCTCCTCTTTACCATGACCAACAACTGCTCACCACTGCACAGTTCCAACCTCCTCACCTGGCTGGGTGGGGGAGGGACTACAATCTCCTTCTGAATGTGGAGAAGACCAAGGAGATTGTTGTGGACTTCAGGAGCATCCTCCTCTGGAGGTCCTGGACCACCACCACCACCACCACCACCACCACCACCACCTCACTAGCCAAGAAGGCTCAACAGCACCTGTGTGTGTGTGTGTGTGTGTGTGTGTGTGTGTGTGTGTGTGTGTGTGTGTGTGTGGAGGTGGACACACATCTACATGTTTCAGACCCAGTGCATCTCTCATGTGTGATTATAGATGTGTGTGCTCTAGAGTGGCATGCTGTATCTATACTGTGTTTCCTCTAGAGTAGAGATGAGCAGAGCTCGGTGTGATGGAGGAGGAGGAGGAGGAGGAGGAGGGGCTCTGCCCCGTGGCCACATGGGGGGGTGGGGAATCAATAGTTAGACCTATGATGGCATAGCTAATCAGCTCTACATTAATCTTTCAGTTGCTGAGAACTCACAGCACATCTAGTTGTACTCAGAGTATTCTTTACTTTCTGTTTCACATTTACACTAAGATAAAAACAAGGATGATTTGTTCTATTTAAAATAAGCAGTGACTAATAAAACATATGTGTGTGTGTGTACTGTAGCTAACAGCAACAAAAACAATAAGAGTTCCTTTTCCACATGTAGAATCATTACATCATACTGTATATGCAGTAGTTATATGAGGCCATTATTGGTCTGTGTCTGTGTCATCAAACCGGGACATTCTATTGGCTGTCACTGTGCACATGACTTTTGGAACACTTTGGTGAATATGATCTGTAACTTTTTAATCTCATGTAATTCCAAATGACAGACATTCCAATTGGAGACAAACTTCATAATACACTTTTATATGTGTAGTTATATAACGTATATGTCATATAAGTTATATAACTACATCATGTAACTTATTAATAAAACAGGCATTTAAAACACATGTTGCTTGCCAACCAAAACACCTTCAAAAACACAGAAGAAGAAGAAGCTACTGCTAAAAAACAGGATAAATGAACACTCGCTACATGCACCAATACACCTTGATTTGTTTTAAAGAGATCAATACATCTGATCAGTTCCGAGGCGTCTCTATGGATACTAGATGATGACAGATTCCATCAAAGACAGAACAGACAAACAAAACAAACGAAGTGGTTACTTTGTTTTCTTCATTTCAAATCAAAACAGAAAAATAAGACAAGCAGCAGTTTTTTGTGGTGTAATGAATCGACTGGTGCTCCTCTTTTATTGTGATCAACTTCTGTATGTTTTGACGGCTGAACGTGAGCATCTTGTGACAAAAACATCCACAGAATGAAAAAAGAACTTAAAAACTGCTGAAATAAATCTTAAACAATCCTATTGTGTGTGTGAAAACCTGGTCCAGGACCTGGAGAGGGACACAAGGTGCAGCGTAGTGGTCCTGAAGTTCTGGCTTTAATTTTCATAAATATCTCACAAGGACAACATTTCGCTGTTAAGATTTTGAATTTTAAAACAGAAAAAACACTGCTGATCTGGGTAATGTATGTGACATAAGTTATTAAAAAAAAGAGAAAGTGAAGTTTGCCTCTGTCTGTCACTGGTTACCAGCGACAACTGCTGGTTTCTAGTGGTATTACATGAGATACAAGTATTAAAAAGTTACAGATCATATTCACCAAAGTGTTCCAAAAGTCATGTGCACAGAGACAGCCAATAGAATGTCCCGGTTTGATGACACACACATACAGATGTTAATACAGACACAGACCAATGTACTGACACACAGACAACTTTGTTTACAAACCCTAATTCTACACACACACACACATCAAAGTACAGACACACAGATTGTATTACGCACACACTAATCGTTAGCTAGCCTAATGTTCCATGTTAGCTGTGCTGTATGAGCAACATTAGCAGCTAATGCTAGCTTAACATGAATGAAAGTCGTTTAGCGGTAACGGAGTGGACGACATGCTTAGTCACAGCCAGGGTTGTAGCCGTTTATGATTGTTATCATATAATTGGTAATTAATTACAATTTTAATTGAAAAAAATATTTTGCTGTTGTAATTATAATTAAATTGTAATTGAGTTCTGATAATTGACTTTGTAATTGTACTTGACATGAAAATTCTATAAAAACTGTCAGTGAAAGTGTAAATAAACACAAACCTGGTGATGTTACAATTCTATGTCTGACACAAATATAGTTAATAATTATTAAAATATGTTTCAAACCAACCTCTCACTTTTCTTCAGGATCATTTTACCATGAAAAAAAAAAAAGATATTTAAGTGTATAGTGACACAAACAAGTTTCAGACACCCACAATAAAAAATATTAATATCAATATATTCATTGATTATGAAGCCTAACATGGTAACCAATAAATAAGAAACTAATTAGATGATAGATAATATTTTTAGTGTATTTTACAGCTGATTTAAGACATGGGTCAAACTGAGCCGTTAGCATTAGAGATGCTGTTACGACCACAAAAAGGTAGATCATAACTCAACAAAACAAACACAACTGAACGATCACAACAATGAAATAACGAAAACAAGCTTCTTATTTACACTTAGCACTTTTAAATGAATGTGTATAAACAGGAAGTTACCTACGTGTTGCATATGTAGGGTACCCAATGTGTCCTGTGCCTCCAGTGTCAGGACAGAGACAGTCCTTTATAAAGACTCCAGAGATGATTGGTGGAGAACCAATCAGCAGCTTCTGATCACGTGACTCCAATCACTCGTTAGTCACTGACAGACATGAGAGAAAACAGAAGAAACCTACAGGCCTGTCAGGCCCAGCCCACACGTAACACATGCTAACACAAAGCTAACACATGCTAACACAAAGCTAACACATGCTAACACAAAGCTAACACATGTTAATACAAAGCTAACACATGCTAACACATGCTAACACAAAGCTAACACATGCTAATACAAAGCTAACACATGCTAGTGTAACAGAGTTAAAAATGTATAATTCCACTTGCCATCAATATGCACACATTGCATTGAATCAAGTTTATCCCAGCGTCATTGAATGCCTCACCCCTGTGAACGTGGGACGTGCACCCGGAAGACAGCTGTAGTTCTGACCACGCCCTCTTCTGGTGAGTAGCACAGGCCTTGAGCTCCGGTTTTATTTTTATTAATTACTTTAAACTTATAATTAATGGGTGATTTTTGTTGATTTTTATATTTTCAGTGTAAGATATGTGTGTGTGTATGCAGAAGCAAGGACTGACTGTTTTAATTTGTTGCCAGGTACGTTTTGTTCATTTTATGTACAAGTTCATGATAATAGCGGTAATTCTGACCATGCTGTCTTCTGTGTAAGATATGTGTGTGTGTGTGTGTGCAGAAGCAAGGACCGACTGTTTTAATTTTATGCCAGGATTTCGCCAATAAAAACTGTGTTGGCCAAAAGTGACGTGGTTTTAATTAAGAACTTAACACAACGCATTGAGAAGAGTACAGACCGCTACACTAACACAAAGCTAGCACATGCTAACATATGCTAACACATGCTAACACATGCTAACACAAAGCTAACACATGCTAACACAAAGCTAGCACATGCTAACATATGCTAACACATGCTAACACATGCTAACACAAAGCTAACACATGCTAACACAAAGCTAGCACATGCTAACACATGCTAACACAAAGCTAACACATGCTAACATAAAGCTAACACATGCTAACACAAAGCTAGCACATGCTAATACATGCTAACACAAAGCTAACACATGCTAACACAAGACAAAGGTTACATTTAATAGCAGTTATTTATTAAGGGCTCAGTAATTCAGAATAATTGTAAATGAACTTTATTAATTGAGAGCATAATTGAAATTGACTTTCAGGTGAAAGTTAGAAATGTAATTTGAACTGTAATTGGAAAAAATGCCAGTCATCATAATCATAATTGAGTTGTAATTGAACACTGATCATTGAAGATGTAATTGTAATTTTAAAATGTAATTGATCCCAACTCTGTCCCAGCCGTCACACACTGAGCTACAACTCAATGGTTCCTGTTCTATAATGTCCTTCAGGATTTTTAATCAATCACACCAAAGTTGTTGTTCTGGGGTTTCCATGGATACAGTTGATGGAAATAAAAAGGAAAAGTGCTGAAAATCATCAATGGAATCTGCGTTACAAAAACAACTATGTGAACTAGAAAGTCAGGATTTTTCTTTTTTGTCTGTACATGATGTCAAAGGTCAACAATACAATAAGTTTATTCTTTTATAGACAGAAATGTATGTTTTATTATTGTAATTAAATACATGAATTTATTTTATTACATAATTGTGACCATCACCAGCCCTCCCTAAGGAAGTGTAAGAAACACTTTATTAAAGGGAGGATGTAAAAAGGGAGAGCAGTGTTACACCTGGGTGAGGGAGGGGGACAGGGAAGAGGGAGTCAGGGTAGAAAATGAAAGAGTGGGGAAGAGTTGATTATTGTAAAGTGAGATGTGTAGTTGTAGTTGTGTATATTGTGTTTATTATGTTGTGTAATCAAACCAGTCAGGTGACCAGTGTGAAGCTTAGGTGTAATGGTGGTGGGTGTGGTCAGAGGGAAGGAGTGAGTGGTAAAACCTAAAACAGGTATTTAGGATCAACGTGTCTAAAGTTAAGCCCAGTTTTATCTACAGTCTAAGACATGTCAGTGTATCATAGACCAGTGTATGTGTAAGAACCTCTACTGTAAACCCAAACACTGCCCCTGACCCACAGATGCAGCCAGATCAGCAGAAAGAGTGGGGGCCAGGGAGCCCCAGACAACCCCCCATGGCCAAGCAGCCCCCCAGATGCCCCTAAGTCCCCAAGCCGAGAGGCAACCACCGCCCCCCACACACACACCCCCGAGAAAGCCCCAAGGAGCCGAGGGCGCAGCACATCCCGCCACCGACCCATAACCCCCCCCCAACCCCAAGAACCCTCGCTTTTGTTTTCATTTATTTTATTTTTTTATTTTTGTTCATTCAAAATAAATAAATAAATAAATAAATAAATAGTCTCTCAGGAGCAGATCCAGATAATTAATGCATAGATTGATAACGTGATGTTTGAGGTGTAATACTGATTTATATTTTATAATCATTAAACATTGTTACATTAACGATGTCAGTGAATGATAATGAGTTCTGTTCATGTTTAAGCAGCTTTGATTGTTTTACCAGCAGTTATTCATTATTATGTGATAAGTGTGACTCATAAACTAATAGATTAAATATCTGAAGCCTGTTTACACCTCTAATTAAATAAAAACCAACACGACAAGTCATAATTATGAGTTATTAAAGTGTGAATGGCTTATCTCGTAATTATGACTTTTCCTCATTATCGTGACTTTTTACCTCACAAGTATGGCTTTACTATCCTATAATTATGACTTTTTTCTAATAATAATTACTTTCTCATTATAATGACTTCTTATCTCAATTATAATTTTTATCACATAATTCAATCAATCAATCAATCAATCTTTATTTGTATAGCGCCAAATCATAACCAATGGTATCTCAAGACACTTTACAGTAGAGCAGTCTTAAGGACGGACTCTTCATTTTATGGATACACACATATGCATATATACGTATATACACATACATATGTATCCCACACCCAACATGAATTCATCATGGCGGCAAGGAAAACCTTCTGTTAAGCAGCAGGAACCTTGTGTGGATCCCATTCCTATGATGAACAGCCATCCACGTTATGCTGTGTTGGGTGTGTGCAGAGGAAAGGGTGGAGACAGAGTTGTTGAGACTCTGTAACTCCACACTGAGGATCCCACGGACCTGCAAGACAAAAGCCAGAAGGAGAACAGGAGCAAACACACAAGGGAAGAAGCAGACATAGAGGGAGTGTTAGAGAGAGGAATGGGACCCTCTCCGGTCCCTCTCTAACCTAAATGACCTCTCTCTTAACGCCCTCTCCAACCTCTCTCCAACCGAGCATGCCAGACCCCCCCGGCAGTCTATGCCTATTGCATCTTAACTATGAGCTATGAGCTGGTTCCTAACTAAAAGCTTTACCAAAGAGGAATGTTTTGAGCCTAACCTTAAAGGTAGAGAGGGTGTCTGCCCCCCGAACCGTGGTTGGTAGATGGTTCCAGAGAAGTGGGGCCTGATAACTGAAAGCTCTTCCTCCTATACTACTTTTAGAGACAAATGGAACAACGAGTAGTCCAGCATTTTGAGAGCGTAGTGTTCTGGGGGGATTGTATGGCACTACAAGCTCCTTGAGATAGACTGGTGCCTGTCCATTTAGGGCTTTATAAGTGAGAAGAAGAATCTTGAATTCTATTCTATATTTTATGGGAAGCCAATGCAGAGAGGCTAATACAGGAGTAATGTGATCTCTTCTCCTAGTTTTAGTCAGTACACGTGCTGCAGCATTTTGAACCAGCTGAAGTGTCTTAAGCGACTTGCTCGGGCAGCCTGCTAAAAGAGAATTACAATAATCCAGTCTAGAGGTAACAAAAGCATGGACTAGTTTTTCGGCGTCGCCCTGAGACAGGATAGATCTGATTTTAGCAATGTTACGGAGATGAAAGAAGGCAGTTCTTGAAGTTTGTTTTATGTGAGAGTTGAAGGATAAGTCCTGATCAAATAGAACCCCAAGGTTTCTAACAGTTGTGCTTCGTGCCAGAGTAATGCCATCTAGGGCAGTTAGGCTAGCATAGGTTTCTCTAAGGTGTCGTGGGCCCAGTACAATGACCTCAGTCTTGTCTGAGTTGAGAAGAAGAAAATTTTGGTCCATCCAGGCCCTAATGTCCTTTAGACAGGCCTCAAGTTTAGATAGCTGATTTGTCTCACCTGGCTTCATTGATACATACAGTTGGGTATCATCAGCATAGCAGTGGAAGTTAACAGAGTATTTTCTCATAACATTACCAAGGGGGATCATATAGATACAGAAGAGGATTGGACCTAGCACAGAGCCCTGAGGAACCCCGTAGCTTACTTTAGTGTACACAGAAGACTTATTATTCACGTGTACAAACTGGTACCTATCAGATAGGTAGGACTTAAACCAGTTTAGGGCAGTCCCTGTGATTCCAAGTAATTCCTCTAATCTCTCTAGTAGAATATAGTGATCTATAGTGTCAAAAGCTGCACTAAGATCTAATAAAACCAGCACTGAGAGTCGTCCTTCATCTGAAGCCCAGAGTAGATCATTAGTTACTTTAACTAAAGCAGTCTCTGTGCTGTGTTGAGCTCTAAAACCTGACTGGAAGTCCTCGAACAGGCTGTTGTTTTGAAGAAATTCACAGAGCTGAGCCGCCACAACTTTCTCAAGAATCTTTGAAATAAAAGGAAGATTAGATATAGGCCTGTAGTTTGCTAAAGTGCTGGAATCAAGAGTAGGTTTTTTGAGAAGGGGTTTGATTACAGCTACTTTAAAGGACTGTGGCACGTAGCCTATTGATAGGGATATATTTATTGTCTCCAACAAAGATGGGCAGACCAGGGGAACAACTTCTTTAAACAGCTTAGTTGGGATCGGATCTGAAAGGCAGGTCGATGGTTTGGAGGATGAAATAATAGAGTTAAGTTCCTGAAGTCCTATATGTGTGAAACAGTTTAGGTTAGGCCTATTTACATTTAATGGTACAGCAGGCCCAGGTGAAGGCAGGGAGTGGCTAATTTTATCTCTAATCTTGTAAATTTTATCGTTAAAAAATGTCATAAAGTCCTCACAGCTGAGGGCTAGAGGAATCATGGGCTCAATAGAGCTCTGACTTTGTGTTAGCCTGGCTACAGTGCTGAAAAGGTACCTCGGATTATTTTTATTTTCTTCAATTAGTGAGGAATAGTATGTAGATCGACTATGTCGTAAGGCTGTCATGTATTTACTATGGCTTTCTTGCCAAAGTATTCGTGACTCCTCTGTTTTATTGGAGCGCCACATTCTCTCTAATTTACGGGTTGTCTGTTTGAGTGTGTGAGTTTCAGAGCTAAACCACGGAGCTTTCCTCTGACGTTTAATAGTTTTTTCCCCTCAATGGGGCAATTGAGTCCAAGGTGGATTTTAGTAGACTAGCAGAGCTATCGACAAGCAGATCCAGTTGAGAGGGGTTATAATTAATATCATAGTTATTTATTGGATGGTGCACTGAGTTTAAGGCAGCAGGAATGGCCTCTTTAAATTTAGCCACAGCACTGTTGGATAGATTTCTACTTGTAACTATTTTATTGCACAGTGCGAGATCCTCTAGGATAATGTTAAAAGATATTAAAAAGTGATCTGATAGCAGAGGATTTTCAGGGTAGACTTTTAGTTCATTAATATCAAGGCCATATGTTAGAACAAGATCAAGAGTATGATTTAAACGATGAGTAGCTTCATTAATAGTTTGAAAAAAGCCAACTGAGTCTATTAGGGACATAAAGGCTGAGCTCAGGCTATCACTATCTTTGTCCACATGGATATTAAAATCTCCTACTATCAGTATTTTATCAGAACTGAGGACTAAGTTTGATATAAACTCAGAGAATTCTGATAGAAATTCAGAATAAGGGCCTGGAGGACGGTAAATTATCATAAATAAGACTGGCTGGCAGGTTTTTGATTTGGTATGAGATAAATTTAGAACCAGGCTTTCAAAGGAAGTGTAATTGGCCTTTGGTTTAGGATAGATTAGGAGAGAGGAATGATAAATAGCTGCTACACCACCTCCACGGCCTATGTCTCGTGGCATATGAGTATTTAAATGACTGGGAGGAGTGGCTTCATTTAAACTAACATATTCATCTTGATACAGCCATGTTTCAGTTAAACAGAATAAATCAAAGTTATTTTCTGAGATAAGGTCATTTACTAGTAGAGATTTGGATCTCAGTGATCTAATATTTAATAGAGCACATCTAATGCTTTTATGTTTTGGTGTTTCTAGATTTGAGATTTTAATTTTTTTCAGA
>NC_041046.1:3258675-3278675 GCF_900634775.1 Gouania willdenowi
TATAATCATCTTAAAGATGGAAATCATGGTTTTAATCACTAATAAAATGGTTCAAAGTGAATAAAAATGGAGAAAAAGGAGGTGAAATGTGATTTTAAAAACCACAGAAATTGTTTAAAAGTTGTAAATTAAAGTGGATAAAAACAGACAGAAACAGTGGTAAAAATGGTTTAAAGTGTCAATATTAGAACAATTAGTTTAAACTGTAAATAATGTTCATGACAAATGGTGAATGTGGTTAAATTAGCAAAAATAATGATGAAATCTGATGAAAAGATGTTTAAAGTGACAATAATGGTCAATATATGTGACATTAGGTGTAAAAGTGATAGAAAGTGTTTATAGGTGATGAACATGTCTGGAAAGTGGAAAAATGTGTAGATGTGGAAAGTAACAAATTACATTGACTCTCGTTACTGTAACTGAGTAGCTTTTTTGTGTACTTCTACTTTCTTGAGTACTTTTTAAAATCTGTAATTTAACTTTTACTGTTTCAAGTAACAGTATTTCATTACATTGGAAATAGATTTAATTGCAGAGTAAAATAAATCCTGCACGCTCATCACACGCCTGTTTACGTTACATAAATTACAAACATATTTTTCATCAGTCCCTGGGTGTTTACAGGTGAGTGCAGGCCGAGGGTTCTTGTTAAGGTGTTGAGCTTAATGGAGTACTTTGTGTGTGCACATAAACAACACTTTCATCGGGTCCGATCATCAACGTCCTCTCTCCGAGGATACTTTATTTTCTTCTTCTGAACACACAACTGCTGCGGTGTTAAACACTACACAGCATCACAGCGCCCCAAGGGGAGAACATGCGCTACAACATCCAACCTCTACAACACAGCCACACAGAGTAAGAGAGCAGATATATACAATCTTAACACCCCCACTCGCTATTAGCTCACTGTGTTTGTAAACAAATATTTTAAGAACATTTTTCCATCATCCTGTTTTGTTAAGATTCCTCCTTCTAGTCTTTATCCTAAAATGCCAAACATATTCTGTGAAAAATATTTCAACTTCTGTTTAGTAGCTGGTTTTGTCAGGATATCAGCAACCATTTGTTCTGTAGGGCAATATTCCAGTAATACCCTACCAGTAGCAACAATGTCTCTTATGTATTTCACATCAATGTGTTTGCATCTTTGTCTGTTAACAGGATTTTTAGTGAGTGCAATCGTACCTTGATTATCTTCGTCCACTTTTGTTTTAACATATTGATAGTTATCAAGTCCTTTTAGTAGCTGTTCAATGTAAAGACACTCCTGTATAGCTGAAGCTAAAGAAATGTATTCTGCTTCACATGTAGAAAGAGCTACTGTTGGTTGTTTTCTTGTCTTCCATGAAATGAATGAACTGCCTTCACACAAAGTTGCACAATAGCGTGATGTGCTACGTCTGTTTCATTTGATGCCCAACTTGCATCACAATAAACTGTCAGACCGAGTTTTTCAGTTACATTCTTCTTGAAGTTAAGTCCTTGTTCTGATGTACCTTTTAGGTATCTGAATACATGTTTCACTGTATTCCAATGTTCCATAGTAGGTTCATTAAAGTGTTGAGATAGTTTACTCACAACAAAGCTTATGTCAGGTCGAGTGCATGTGGATAGGTAAATTAAACTTCCCACTGCTTCTCTGTACTGTCTTGGTTGTTTCAACTTTTCAGCATTTTCTGCGTAATCAAGTTTTGGTTCACAAGGAGTTTCTCTTGGTTTACAATTTTCCATATCAAACCTTTGTAAAACCTTTTTCATATATCTCTCTTGTGACATTTTGACTAGTCCATTTGTTTGTTCAAAGTCTATTCCTAAGAAATGTTTTAAGGTTCCCAAATCCTTCATTTTGAATCTCTGAGTTAACATTCTTTTTACATCCTGCATTGATTTTTCACTTGAAGCAGCTAAAATAAGGTCATCTACCCAAATAATAAGTATTACCTTTTGACCATATTTTTCTCTTGTATATACACAATGATCTGCATCATTTTTCACAGTCATTTTCACATAAATGGGTGTGTAACTGTTTGAGTCCATACAATGATTTGTTCAGTTTACGTACCAGTTTTTCACCTGTGTTAGAGTTTTTCTCGTAACCTTGTGTTGTTCTAAATAGATTTCACAGTCGATGGGCGTGTGCAGATACGCGGTCTTCACGTCCATCTGATGTAAGAGTAGGTCCTCCTGTGCCGCCTTCTGCATGAAAATTCTTACACTTAACATGTCAGCTGTCGGTGAAAACGTCTCTTCGTAATCAGTTCCTGCTTTCTGGTCGTATCCTTTAGCAACAAATCTAGCCTTATATTTATTAGATCCATCTGTGTCTGTTTTGAGTGCATAAACCCACTTCGCTTTTAAAGCTCGCTTACCTGGTGGTAAGTCAGTCAACTGGAATGTGTCATTTTCCACTAGTGAGTTCATCTCCTCATCCATGGCGTTTTTCCAGTGCATTGACTTGGATGATAACACAGCTTCCTGATAAGTTTCTGGAATGTCACATACTGCTCGATAACAGAAATCAACGCATGTTTGTAATCTGTCCAATGAATCATCAGTGTCATAAGCTTGTAAATAATCTGGCTTTTTCTTTATCCTGAATGGATTCTTTCTGATTTCTGTTTCAGCATTTGTCGCTGACTGTTCCATATCTTCCTGCTCATTTAAATCCTCAGTACTGTTTTCAGGTTTAACTCTGTCCTCATCCTTCTGGTCACTGTCACAGACTGCATTGTCTCTGTTTCCAATGTCATGTCCTGCGTATGGCTCCAAAGTTTGTGTCTCTCTCTCTACACTTGTTTTGGTTGCGAATCTCACCAATCTGATCTTTTGGACCTTTTCCATTTCTGGATAATATACCAGGAAGGCTGGGCTATTTTTATCGTAGCCTATGAAAATGCCCTGCTCACTTTTGGAGTCTAGTTTTCCTTTTTCTTGTTTGTAACTAAAACATGTAGACCCAAACTTTTGCATTTGTGACACATTTGGTACTTTTCCTGTAAGTAACTCATATGCTGTTTTCTTTGTCCGTCTATTGTAACACCTGTTTCTAACATGAGCTGCTGTTTGAATGGCATAGTTCCACAAATAGTTTGGTAGTTTGCGTTCTATCAGTAAGCATCTAGCCATGTCAAACAGTGTTCGCCATCCTCTCTCTGCTGTGCCATCTTGGTGTGGCAAATAAGGCGCTGACGTCTCATGTCTTATTTTGTTCTTTGTTAGTAACATTTGGAACTCTCTGTTTGTAAACTGAACGTATACACTTTACATCTCCATAGGGTGCTACATCTGCTAAGAACTTTTCTGTTGCAGCAACTGCATCGCTTTTTGACTTAAGGAAATATACTAATACAGCACCTGAATAGTCATCTGTGAAACATTGTGCGTATTTGTGTCCTTCTATGCTCTCAGTTTTCATTGGCCCTGCCAGGTCTGTATGGATTAACTCCAGGGGTTTATTTGCTTTAGCATCTAGCTCCTATTTCTCATTTGGGTAAACTTGCCTTTTGTACATATTTCACACATCTGATCCGGCTTAACAACATTTCCCTTAATTACCATACCTTTGACCACAGTTTGGAGTTTGATTACATCCTCATAGTTGCAGTGCCCTAGAATCTCGTGCCATGTTTGTACGTTGTGACAAACTTTACACTGATCTTCATTTGCATCAACAGTTGGTAGATAATATAACTTATCATATTCATTTATTCTAAATCTGTTACCATTTTTAGTGATCATGTGGCTCTCTCCTTTCTTGAAAGT
This sequence comes from Gouania willdenowi, assembly GCF_900634775.1. NCBI lineage: Eukaryota > Metazoa > Chordata > Actinopteri > Blenniiformes > Gobiesocidae > Gouania > Gouania willdenowi. Next base: position 3,262,444 of record NC_041046.1, read on the forward strand.
TATGGTTGCTCCTCCGTCGGCTCCGCTCACCACTAAAAAGATGTTGTGGGGATATGAGGGCATGTACAGAGCATTTTGTAGTTGTGCCCTGTGCTGTCGTCCATCGCTGTCCACTAGATGTATCGTTGCTGTTCCTCTTCCTTGGGCCATTCCACTGCATCTTGTCCCATCAGCTAGTTCCACTGAATGAGTCTCTGGTTGAAAAGTGTTGTTTCCTGAGTAGTGCTCCCTCAGTATTTTCAGTGCTTTCCTGCCATCGTATGTAGCATCGTGTCTTATTAAAGACAAGCTTTTATCATCGATCAACCTTATGAGCTCTGCATAGCAGTCTGGATTTTTTATTCTGTCCGCTGCTGCTTGCTCTTCTCCTACTGGTTCATTTAGAACAGTGTCTTTCAACTTTAAAATATGTAAGTGTCCCAAAAACCTTGCTTCCCAAAGGTCATACTTGCTTTCGGATCCATCAAAGGACAGTTGCGGGGATACTGCTCCGGTAGCACGAGCCGCCATATTTGTTTAAGCTCCGCACTTTAGCACTATGCTATGCTAATTAGCTCAAACTATACCGCGGTTACTTCTTCTTCAAGAGTACACGCGAGTTTATTGGCCAAAGTCCGCTTTATGCTCCGTGTAATACTTCACGTTTGCATTACCTTTATCCTTGGTCAAGCAGTTCTCCTCTGTTAGCTCAAGTCCACACCTGCAAACTTTCTTGGCTTCTCTGTGCGTGCGTCGACTCAACGCTACCTCGCCTTGTTTGCTTGAGGTGGCTGGAATCACTGGGGTTCCTGGGCCCATAACCTGTTAAGGTGTTGAGCTTAATGGAGTACTTTGTGTGTGCACATAAACGACACTTTCATCGGGTCCGATCATCAACGTCCTCTCTCCGAGGATACTTTATTCTCTTCTTCTGAACACACAACTGCTGCGGTGTTAAACACTACACAGCATCACAGCGCCCCAAGGGGAGAACATGCGCTACAACATCCAACCTTTACAACACAGCCACACAGAGTAAGAGAGCAGATATATACAATCTTAACAGTTCTGCACCACATTGCCCTCCCTCCCACACCAATGTGTCCTGACGGGGGGGGTCCTGGTCCTGTCTATAGGTCTCGCTTGTCTCTGTGCACCTCGTCCTCCAGCAGTGCCTGATTAGCCACTGTGCATCTTCATGCATTGTGTGGGCGTTCCTTTTTATACTACTACTAGTACTTGATAGTCCGTCGTTGTAGACGAAGACGTCATTGTGGCGCAATTTTTTTATTTTTTCAGATATGGCTTCGGAGATGACTGTGGATGCGTGAAGCGCAGCGCTTGCTGTAGGTGGGACACTCAAAATCGGTTCCCGTGGGGTTCGCAGTTTGCCTGTGCTGGCACAGTACACACTGCTCTGCAGCGGCGCAGTAGGCCTTGTCAAAGTGCTGCACGCCGGAGTCACCAATGATTCGCCAGGTCTGTCAGTAGCGGTGGTTTCGAGGCCAGCAGGTGGGATTCTGCATTTCTTGAGGGTGGTCTTTGTATCGCTTTTTCTGTCCACCAGTGCTTCTCATGCCCTTGCTGAGCTCTCCGTAGAGGACTCGTTGAGGAAGGTGGTTGGCCGACATCCGGATGACATGGCTGACCCAACGCAGCTGGCGACAAAGAAGGATGGACTCAGCTGATGGAAGATCGGCTGTGTGAGGTACCTTGTGTCACCATCACTGGTGCCAAGGTGTGCACAGTAACTCTAAAGCTAGGCTAATAGCACAGTAACTCTAAGGCTAGGCTAATAGCACAGTAGCTCTGATGCTAGGCTAATAGCACAGTAGCTCTGATGCTAGGCTAATAGCACAGTAACTCTAAGGCTAGGCTAATAGCACAGTAGCTCCGATGCTAGGCTAATAGCACAGTAGCTCTGATGGTAGACTAGTAGCACAGTAACTCTAAAGCTAGGCTAATAGCACAGTAGCTCTGATGCTAGACTAGTAGGCTAATAGCACAGTAGCTCTGATGCTACGCTAATAGCACAGTAGCTCTGATGCTAGGCTAGTAGCACAGTAGCTCTGATTCTAGACCAGTAGCACAGTAACTCTAAGGCTAGGCTAATAGCACAGTAGCTCTGATGCTAGGCTAATAGCACAGTAGCTCTGATGCTAGGCTAGTAGCACAGTAGCTCTGATGCTAGACTAGTAGGCTAATAGCACAGTAGCTCTGATGCTAGACTAGTAGGCTAATAGCACAGTAGCTCTGATGCTACGCTAATAGCACAGTAGCTCTGATGCTAGGCTAGTAGCACAGTAGCTCTGATGCTAGACTAGTAGCACAGTAACTCTAAGGCTAAGCTAATAGCACAGTAGCTCTGATGCTAGGCTAATAGCACAATAACTCTGATGTTAGGCTAATAGCACAGTAACTTTAAGGCTAGGCTAATAGCACAGTAACTCTGATGCTAGGCTAATAACAGTAGCTCTGATGCTAGGCTAATAGCACAGTAACTCTGATGCTAGGCTAATAACAGTAGCTCTGATGCTAGGCTAATAGCACAGTAACTCTGATGCTAGGCTAATAGCACAGTAACTCTGATGCTAGGCTAATAACAGTAGCTCTGATGCTAGGCTAATAGCACAGTAACTCTGATGCTAGGCTAATAACAGTAGCTCTGATGCTAGGCTAATAGCACAGTAACTCTGATGCTAGGCTAATAACAGTAGTTCTGATGCTAGGCTAATAGCACAGTAACTCTGATGCTAGGCTAATAACAGTAGCTCTGATGCTAGGCTAATAGCACAGTAACTCTGATGCTAGGCTAATAACAGTAGCTCTGATGCTAGGCTAATAGCACAGTAACTCTGATGCTAGGCTAATAACAGTAGTTCTGATGCTAGGCTAATAGCACAGTAACTCTGATGCTAGGCTAATAACAGTAGCTCTGATGCTAGGCTAATAGCACAGTAACTCTGATGCTAGGCTAATAACAGTAGCTCTGATGCTAGGCTAATAGCACAGTAACTCTGATGCTAGGCTAATAACAGTAGTTCTGATGCTAGGCTAATAGCACAATAACTCTGATGCTAGGCTAATAACAGTAGCTCTGATGCTCGGCTAATAGCACAGTAACTCTGATGCTAGGCTAATAACAGTAGCTCTGATGCTAGGCTAATAGCACAGTAACTCTGATGCTAGGCTAATAGCACAGTAACTCTGATGCTAGGCTAATAACAGTAGTTCTGATGCTAGGCTAATAGCACAGTAACTCTGATGCTAGGCTAATAACAGTAACTCTGATGATAGGCCAATAGCACAGTAACTCTGATGCTAGGCTAATAACAGTAGCTCTGATGCTAGGCTAATAGCACAGTAACTCTGATGCTAGGCTAATAACAGTAGTTCTGATGCTAGGCTAATAGCACAGTAACTCTGATGCTAGGCTAATAACAGTAACTCTGATGCTAGGCTAATAGCACAGTAACTCTGATGCTAGGCTAATAACAGTAGTTCTGATGCTAGGCTAATAGCACAGTAACTCTGATGCTAGGCTAATAACAGTAACGCTGATGCTAGGCTAATAGCACAGTAACTCTGATGCTAGGCTAATAACAGTAGCTCTGATGCTAGGCTAATAGCACAGTAGCTCTGATGCTAGGCTAATAACAGTAGTTCTGATGCTAGGCTAATAGCATCGTAGCTCTGATGCTAGGCTAATAACAGTAGTTCTGATGTTAGGCTAATAGCACAGTAACTCTGATGCTAGGCTAATAACAGTAGTTCTGATGCTAGGCTAATAGCACAGTAGCTCTGATGCTAGGCTAATAACAGTAGTTCTGATGCTAGGCTAATAGCACAGTAGCTCTGATGCTAGGCTAATAACAGTAGTTCTGATGCTAGGCTAATAGCACAGTAGCTCTGATGCTAGGCTAATAACAGTAGTTCTGATGCTAGGCTAATAGCACAGTAACCAGGGCTAAACACAGCTGTCCTCTTTCATGTAGCAGAGCAGGGGAAGGTCTGAGATTTATTTGAACATGAGTATCAGGGGAGACAGACCTGCAGGACTCGGCCTGACAGAATGACCCCTGACCTTTGCTCCTGACAGAACTGCTGGGGGTCCCGTGAAGCCCCCGAGGGGACGTGGAGACATCTAAAACGTTTCAGGGCTCTCAGCGGCCCTTCCCAAAAGTATCTTTGTGTAAGAAGGAAATCAATAGGGTGTGTGGAGAAGCTGTGATGTTTGTTTCACGTTGTTTTCACACAAAGTCTTAGAAACCTCCAACAAATATTTTGCTACTGGGAAGAAAATAAATCAATAAATGAAGATTAAATGGTAGATTCTACAGTTTTAAGACTAGATAAATGTGATCCAGAACATCTAAAATGTTGCTTTAGACATCTCACAACCAGAGGTGAACACATCAAACTGCCTTGTGTATGAAATATTCTATACAGATAAATTTGTGTTGCCGTAGCGATCTTACTAAACGTGTCTATTACAGTGATTTCAAAGCTGCTGTACATGAACGTCAGGTACGTTTGTACAACCATGGAATCTGTTTGTGAATCACAGTCTGAACATCACTAGCTTGTTTACATTAGTCATGGAAATGTGTAAAAACTAAATAGTTCAATAAAAGCTGGTAATGGAAACATCTGATTTTATCTATAAAAAAAATACTTAAAAAGTTTGTATTCTTCCATGAGGAGGTTTTTCAGACGTTTCCATATTATATATATATATATATATATATATATATATATATATATATATATATATATATATATATATATATATACTCCATATATATATATATATATATGGTTAAAGCTAAATAGAAACACTTTTTACAGGACGTGACATACCTGGTCACATGACCACTGCTCAGATATTTATCATTAGACTTTTTAATAATTAGTGATTATTAGACTTAATAATGATTAGTGATTATTAGACTTAATAATAATTAGTGATTATTAGACTTAATAATAATTAGTGATTATTAGACTTAATAATGATTAGTGATTATTAGACTTAATAATAATTAGTGATTATTAGACTTAATAATAATTAGTGATTATTAGACTTAATAATGATTAGTGATTATTAGACTTAATAATAATTAGTGATTATTAGACTTAATAATGATTAGTGATTATTAGACTTAGTAATGATTAGTGATTATTAGACTTAATAATGATTAGTGATTATTAGACTTAATAATAATTAGTGATTATTAGACTTAATAATGATTAGTGATTATTAGACTTATTAATGATTAGTGATTATTAGACTTATTAATGATTAGTGATTATTAGACTTAGTAATGATTAGTGATTATTAGACTTAATAATAATTAGTGATTATTAGACTTAATAATAATTAGTGATTATTAGACTTATTAATGATTAGTGATTATTAGACTTAATAATAATAATTATTCATGATTAGTGATTATTAGACCTAATAATGATTAGTGATTATTAGACTTAATAATGATTAGTGATCATTAGACTTATTAATGATTAGTGATTATTAGACTTATTAATGATTAATAATGATGGCGGCCTCCCATGAGGTGGTGCAGGTGAAGCAGACTCTCTTGGCGAGGCAGACGGGAAGACCTCCAGCCTGCCAGAAGAAGAGGACTCCAACAAGCTGGGAGTTGGTGGCCTGGGTACGGGGGAACTCAGGGAGAGCTAGCCTGTTAGCTCGGAGACTCTGACTGGGAACTGGACTGTAACTGAGGACTGAATAAAGGCTGGTACTGGACTCTAAGTGAGAGTTGTGTGCTGAGGAGGGACTTATCTCTTGATGGTGCGTGGATTCTAGTGACGAGGAGGACCTGGAGGTCATCTCCGGTAGTGGAGTACAGGGAGAACCTAGCAATCTCCTGATCTGCTTCTCAGCGTTCTCCAATGTCTCCACCACGACGGGGACTCTCTCCAGAGCAGGCCACACATTCCATCACGCTCTCATCAGAGTGTCCACACTCTCCTGGGGACAGGTGGTCTCCATCAGTCTGGAGAGCAGGGGCTCCAGCTCGGCCAGAAGATCCTCCAACTCTCTGAAAAATAAAAAATCCTGCATCGAGGATCCCGCTGGGTCTGCTGAGGGCAGGGATCGTCATCCAGCAGGAACTCCTTTGGCCTGGATCTCCCCAGATCCCACCTCGAGGAGGAAGCTCTGCCAGTAAGAAAGTCTCTCAAAAAAGATCTTCTCCGCTGGGTCCAGGTCTGGCTGGTTCATTCTGTCACAGTTGAGTGGAGGTGTGGACCCTTTATTAATATAGTGCAGATGTTTTCCTGTAGTGAGACATTAGGCAATAATAATGATGGATTTATTCTAATGTATTTCGAAGGAAAAACACTACAAAAAAGAGAAAATGTAGATCATGAGAAATTTGTTGATATTTGCTAATAATTAATAAATGATTATTAGACACAGAGCTAAGCTACAATAACTTCATGTAAATGATTATTAATAATCACCAGTGGTGAAATAATCCAAAGTTTGGTTTCAAAATAAAAATGAAGAACTCACATAAATAAAAATAGTTTAATATCCCAATAAATATTAACATTTATACTATAAATGAAAACAGATCAGATTATTTATTATATTCACACATGTAGTTATGAACCAATGAAAATAGTAAATAAAGTTCATAATTCCAGAGTGTGTGAGTCTAGAACCAATGTATATCTGTGACTAATCATTAGTGATGTGAACAGTCTATGTTCATAGCTCTAAGCTGATCACATTACAGGGAGCTGAGACATATGCTAAGTAGTTTACTGAACATGTTCCAGACCCAAACACACACTGACTACTTAGAGGAGCTGACATGTCCACCAGATAGGATGTATAGCAGATCTATTTCTATATTCTGAGAGAGTGGGAGGAGCTTATTACTGTACCATATTTACCTTTATATGTGATGGAGTTACAGACATATTGGAAGATGAACATGGAAGAATAATAAGGACACACCCCCTCACTATATTATCTATATCTATAAAGTATTGATCAGATCAAACTAAACATTTACAGTGAGAATATTAATAATTAATAACATTTTTTTTAGACCAAAGTGCGTGGGATCTAGTCCAACAGTAAACTTTTAAAATGGATCAAAACTTCTGTAAAACTGAGCGTTTCACGTTTGCAGGATTTAAAGAAAGTTGTTTGTATCGAGGCAAAGATTTTATTGTGAATTCCTCGAGGGATGTAGCTCTGATGAGATGTTAACACACACTGAGCAGGTGAAGCTGCTGCTCTACACGAGAAACGGACAGAGTTTCAGAGACACATTAAAGTTAAGCAGGCACTGGTGGGCTCTGTGTTTAGGAGTCACTGATGATTTATGTCGTTTTTTGGCATTTTAAATGTGGTTTCAGGTGGTTTAGGAGCTGTTTAACGCAGACAGGAGGAGGAGGAGGGTGCCCCTAATAAACACTCCCCAGAAACACGTATTTCCATAAAAACGTTCCTTCCTTCTCACAGAGATGCTTTTCATGCCAATTCTGTCCATTTGATTTTATAGGGCCCTATACTTAACTTGAGTAATAGGATAAAAAATAAATAAATAAATACTGATGTTTGGCACCAGTGAATTAATAACGTATCGCTAGACAAAACATTGCGATATATCGTCGTATCGAGCTATTGTCACACTCCTAAACATCAATGTGCATTTCTCTCTGCTCTTTCACGTCACTAATAATTGCATTCAAGACCAATTGCAGATTATTATTATTATTGTTATTGTTATTGTTATTATTATTATTATTATTATTATTATTATTATTATTATTATTATTATAATTATTATTTTTAATAATGACTAGTGGTGGATTAAGATGTGCTGCTGGCTGTGGCAAAGCTAGTGCAGGTCAGACATATTAACTGTCAGTCGCTGCAGTAGGAAGTGGGCCATGCTAATGCTAACGCTAGTAAAGGCATTAGAACATGTTCTAAGGCTCACAGGGCGTGTGGCCCTAAAGACTCAACACTTGTAAGTAGGTTTAGATAATTGATGCTGCTGCTCATTCCCCCCTCGGAAAATACAAGTTTGACTGTGAGTCAGATCAAAGCGGATCAAAGAGCAGCATCATAGCGCTTTGGTCACATTGGTGTTGTTTACATGCATGCTAAAGGCACCCCCATCAAATATTACCCACTTAGAATCATAGATGTGTTCAATCAAAGTCACTTTTGAAGTATTCCAGTGCGTTTGGGGAAATCTCAACATAATTTCACAACGATTTTGTGAGCTTTGATAGTGTCCGTGCGTTTGTATCTTTCCTGCGTTTTCAAGTATTCCAACGACTGACCCTCAAACCCCCCAAAGGTGTTTTTTTACTCCTAAAGACATGAAAATAATTACAGTGAGTGAGGGGAGCATGGATGCTCTTAAGCTGTTGTTTATCTGCACTTCAAATATTCTCTGCTGTGTTATCTCCCCTGGTAGAGGCTGTGGGGGGGGGAGGGGGAGGGGCTTACTGACCTGTGAGTTGGCCTGATGTCGAGCTGTAGGCCAAAGCCCCCCCCCCATTTTAACTCTAACGGGATTATAGCATCACACACACGCACATGCACACGCACACACACACACACACACACACACACACACACACACCTCTCTAAAGGTATAATAGGTTAAATTTAACTTTAATGTGATGTATTCCACTAATAAATATAACCTGAGAAATTAATGAAAACAGTCACACATGTTGATTTTATGTTATCAATGGAAAAATCTATATCATTGTAGATCAATGTTACATTTTATTAATATGGACCAATAATGTTGCTCATTGATTGTATAAATAAAGCAAACTGTCACACACACAAAGTTCAGTATGAGCTTGAGTTGAGTTTCCTGATCTATTAACTGTGCATGCTAGCATACTAGCATCCATTCCGTGCTAGCATCCATGCTAGCTGTGTGTGTGATCAGTTCAGTTCAGTGGCAGGTCAACACTCCCTCCGAGCTCCGACCCAGGCTGACTGATGGGGGGGGGGGACTGACGGGGTGGACGAGACCGAGCTCCTCATGTGTGAAGCGGCTCTGAGTCTGGCTGGTCATGAGCCTGACACCCCAGCCCTGGGGGGACCCCACCATCACTGAGGCCTGCTTAGACAAGTGGAAGAGGTGACACAACACATCAGGTAACTTTGCCTTTCCGGATGTTTCCAACTCACATCTCCATCTCTGACATTAAGGCTGCGTTCACTGAAACAGATGACAGTAGTGACCACTGGGTGGTGCTAGCCTGGTGCTAACTGCTAGCTACATGCTAACACTGAAACTATCTGATTCTCAGCAGAATGATGTCAGAGCCTGGGGTTAAAGGACATCATCTGTTATTTTACTAGTTAGTGTATGAAATGTCTCATTTTATAATCATTAGGGTTTGGACTTTGTCACATTATTGCAATTAATTAATTACAAAAGATAATGCACTAAAATATACTTTTTCTTCACTCCAAACAGCGTGGAACCTTTCTCATTTCCAGAGTTCCTGGTAGACCCATAACACTGATGCACAGAGCACCACACAAGAAACAAGAGAACCAGAGAGCTGTGCTTTGTGAGCCTTAATTTAGTTTAAATACAAGGATGGAAAAATAATGAGAAAGAGTTTTGATCAGTGGAGCTCTGCTAGTGGAAACAATTACTTTAAACTGGTAAATTATGGACATGACAAATGGTGAATGTGGTTCAATTTGCAAAAAATAATAATGAATAATGTTGAAAAGATGTTAAAGTGACAATAATAGGTCATCATATGTGTCATTAGGTGTAAAAGTGGTAGAAATGGTTTATAAGTGATGAACATGTCTGGAAAGTGGAAAATGTGTAGAAAAGTCATTAAAATGTGATGTTGAAGTGTCAGAAATAGATTAAAATATGGTGAGTTTGGTGGATTTGCAGAAAAAGGATAAAAATAGAAAAAATAATTCTTTGTTTTAGCTCCAGTTTTATTTTAGTTTATTTTAATGCTGATGATACGTCACGTCTATAAACCTGAAAACGAGTTTTTAGAGAAGTTTTAGTTTGATTTGAGAGAGATGGATGTTTCCTCTGTGAGCAGTTACTGCAGCGTGGAGAAGTGTGTGTAATTAGCTTCTCAGTGCATGTCCTTGACTTTCCTCCTGGGGGGGGGGGTCATTATCCAGCTCTCTTCAGAGCCTGTCACCCCCCCTTTACACTGGAGGAATTGGTGACATTACACTGAAATATTTATCGTGTGTGTGTGTGTGTGTGTGTGTGTGTGTGTGTGTGTGTTTTGTGCAGACTTTAGAAATATCAGATCTTAGTTTATATTTCAGGAGCTCTGACACCTTGACACTCGGGCACCTCAGCTTTGGTTTCCAACATGCGGTTTGACATGTTTGTGTTAATAACGTTGTGATCTCAGAGGACCATGGCCTGGGGCGACTCAGAGAAGACTACTGAAGAAAAAAGATTTCAAAAGGAATGGGAGAGTTGCCTGGGGACTCGTCAAATACAGCCCTGATACTGTTGGCCCGATAAAAATCTATTAGCACCAAAAGTGAAGGGGGATGGGTGTGTGTGTGTGTGTGTGTGTGTGTGTTTGGGTGATGTTCTATAATCTATCATTTTATTGTTTCATTATTCAGTTCCTGCTCAGTTTGAACTCACAATGAACTCACAATGCAACACTTCACTAGTTTGTTTTCTGAGCTAAATATTTAGATTTTCTGGTCTCGAGAGGTTAAAATAAGTTATGAACACATCACCATTTGATATGAAATGATCACCAGATGTTTGTGACAGTCCATATAATCCAAACGTGTAAATAAATCAAATCATAGATGTTCATAAATGAAGCTATATGTAATAATGTGAAATGAACTCATTAAGAAAGGAAGGTGTAAAAAAAGCCATAAAATAATCCTCCACTGTTTTTACTAATATGTCCTAAAATCTTCTAAATGTTCTTATTTGTAGATCTACATCTAATAGACACATTATTATGCACCATATTCATTCTATTAACTTTTAAAAATAGGATTTTTTTTTTTGTTTTATTTATTTATTTATTTTAATCTAATATTTTATTTTTTGTGTTTACCAGAACACAACATGTGACATAAACCATCCAGTTGTTAGTTTGTGGTCTGTGTGAATCTGATAACAGAGAAAATTTCTACATTTCAAATTTTCTACATTTATGACATCACACGTGAAATCAGGAAATCAGTGTTGCCAGATCAGATGAACAATTTCCAGCCCAATCACATCTTAGAACCCAAACACGAACCATGAATCTGGCAACAGTGAGTTTATGACACAATGTGACTCAGCAGTTCTGACTATCACCATGAATGGATTATTCCTGTAATCTCTACATGAGACGATGACAATAAAGCAACGTAGCAGCTCCGCTAAGTGTTTGAAGCTGCTGACTCAGCTGTTTTTGCTGCTGACTCAGCTGTTTTTGCTGCTGACTCAGCTGTTTTTGCTGCTGACTCAGCTGTTTTTGCTGCACAGTGCATACACTTCATCAAACATTGTTTTTCTGACTCACAATCACAATAAATATAAATATTCATGTGTTTTACTGTAATGTACAGTTTTTATGGCTGAAAACTACAACAACAAGAGTGTGTGTGAATAGCAAAAGAAAGTCTCTAGTGATCAGCTGTTGTGTGGAGTCATAGGTGGAGTCATCATCTATAGACACGCCCACTCACACAGCCCAGTTTTAGAATTGGTCAGAAAGTGACTTTTCAGAGGCTAAAACTCCAGAAAACAGGCGGGTTTGGTAAAATAAAGCTTAAATACTATGTTGTTGGTGTTCTTAGAACAAATGGTGAAAAATATCAGAATATGGACCTTTAATTTAGGTGGAATCCATCAGTTGTTCTGTTGTTGTTGACTTCTAATTTCTAAATGTAGACTATATGCATAGATAGGACAATGTTACGTGTTTAGAGGGTCACGTGCTTTAGGCTGATATGTAATTATAGACCTCATTGTGAGGCTATTGTGGTGCTGATGATATTTATTTTTAATGTGTAGATCTTTATCAATCATTTCTAGCAGCATATCCATGTTTTTCAGCCCAAAGTGGAATTCAGCCCCTGAGGTCTCACTTCAACTAAATCTGACCACGTTTACCCTGGTACCCCTGGTTTAAACCTAAAAACAATAAAAAACATTTTTAAAAAAAGAGAACACAATATTTCATTAAAACAGAGAAAGAACGAGAGGGAAAATGCAGGGCTTTCTGTACGTCGCCCATGGCTCAGGTGATATTGTACATAATGAGTGATAACACATGTTATAAAGGCTATGGATGTTCCTTCAGATTTTTACTTTGGCTTTAAGCTTTAAAAACCACTTCTCTAAATAATCAGAAAAAGTTAAAGATGTGGACATAAACCTCTTGTTTACAGAAAGGGGATAAAACTGTTGTGACCACAGGGGGCGACAGTTCCAGCTCTGTGGTTTGGTAGTAGACAATGAAGCAGAGAAAAAGAGCTCTCCTAAGGGACCTTTACTCTCCCTTAAACAGTGTGCTGACACGCTCTGGTGGCTGGAGTTAGAGCATAAATCACAGACTGTTGAAGACACACAAACTCTAAGGATAGAAGGACTAAATGTATTAAATTAATAAATATCATGTAATAGCCTGCATGTTGTTTACATAGTAATGCTATAGAGACATTTTATTTCCATTGAGATTAATGACTGTACATATATCTATGATCTATTATACAGGAACGTAGAGTAACAAATCATCTCCATTATAATGTGGGGCAGTGGATGGTTTTACTCTTCAAAATAAGACTCTATGCAGTTTATCTGCATTCATTTGATTGATCGGCTCATATTTAAATGTATATACTGCTAGTGCTAGGTTGCTAATACAAACATGCAATATTATTCTATATTAAAGTTACTATTATTTTTTTTTATTAGCCACATAAAGCACATCATAGTTTTGTGAATTCTAAGTTAGTGTTAGCGACTGTTAATGTCTCACAATAAAAAATACATAAGCTCAGATGTTATGCTTTGAAAACTAATTCTCTTGAGATATATTTTATTTCTACATCAGCGTAATAAATGTAACGTATATTCTTCTATAGCAGGAAGAAGGCGTGGCTGAGGGTGGAGCCTGAGCAGAGCTGCAGGAACATGTGGTGATTTAACAGTAGTGATTAGTGCAGGTTAATCAATATTAGTTGTGCTTGTTTACAGCACAACTAATGATTCAGTTTTATGCTTTTGTTGTGACTCGATGGATGAGAGGATTCAATAACTGGAAACATATTTTAAACATTTTGACATCACATTTTTTCTTTCCCATTCATTTCTACTGGAAATTTAAATTTTTCCAAATTTTAACCCCTTCATCCCCAACTGATTTTGACCTTTAAAGGGACAAATCATGTTAAATCCACTTTTTATCCCTTAAATGCATTTTGTTGTATATTTAGAGTGTTTAGAAGTACAGAAAAGTTCAAATTAATCTCTTCAGGTGCTCCATAGATATCTTTATATTCTGTTTTGGTCATATTTTACAATCTGTTTAGATTTTTCTATTCTCTATTATGTTTTTTGAACTATTACATCACAGTATTTGCAGCAGAACTGCTAAATTAGTTCATCAACTCCAGGTCCAACACTTCGAGCAATCCGCCATTTTTATTTCTGGCTTTTATTTTGTAGTCCAAGCTCCAGGATGCAGAAGTTACGAGAGGATAAGTCAAAATGTTGGGTTGTTGGATGTAGTAACCCACACGCTTCATTACACCGTCTCCCAGCATCAGAACCTTTTCAAAGTGTCTGGTTGAGTTTTATTTTTTATAGAAATGTACCACATCTGTGGATAAGGTCATTTTTGTGTGTGTGAAGCACTTCAATGATGACTGCTTCATCAACCTCCACCAGTATAAAGAAGGATTTACAGAAAGACTTTGTCTGATTGAGGGTTCAATTCCTTCTATCTTTGGAGACGATGAACAGAGCACTTCGGTAAGCTGTAAATAACGCTAAAAAGTGATGATAAGACGTCCCTGTCATTGTTTTGTTAGCATTAGCACCGTCTTCATATGTTAGCGCTGTGTGCTCGTTTTAGATCCTTGATGATATGGCCTACGTGATTTAATTTAAGTCTAAAGTTTTCATTATTCATTTCATTTTGACGTTTTTGTCTTTGAAAAGACTGTATTAAAATGCATTTCGTGAATGAATTTGCTAGGCTAATACTAACACTAATGCTAGCTGATGCTAACACTAATGCTAATATTGATGTAATATTAATATAATATTAATGCTAGCGCTAAGCTAATGCTAACTGAATGCTAAGCTAATGCAGTGTAACGTAGGCCAGCACTTGTATTTTCTTCAGGAAATCCAAATATTCTAGTTATTATTGTCCTTAGTTTTTGGTCAGCTAACATTAAACCCACTGCTGTAACCAACCGTTGAAAACCATGGTCAGTGGAACAGGTTAGTGTTGTTTTGTGTGAGTTAGCCCAGTAGAGATAATTCTCTTATCCACATGAGTGGAACCTCTGCATGGAGCTCTGAGAGGAACCTGGACCTGCTGTTAGCTACAAGATGTGTCACAACCAATTACACAAGCTTTGCTAGATAGCCTCACACTTTACCAAGCATGCTAGTCACACAGTAATGCTAACGGCTAACGGAAGAGAACAGATGACCTCAGATCACTTTCCACACACACACACACACACACACACTAAGCTGGCTCAACTAATACCACGAGATGCTGACGTGCACGTCCAGCAGAGAGCTGAAGGTCAGAGACCAGCATACGGCTCAGTTAGCTTAGCCACGGGGGGGGGCTGCTTTCATCCTGTGCATCCATCCATCACACGAAGTAGAGCTGAACCATCACAGGACACACACTGTCAACATTAGACTGGCTCTATTATTATTATTAATAAATGTTCTTTTTCAGACCCACTTGTTCCAGTTTTTCAGGGTGGTGGAGGTCTGCAGGTGCCAATCTCCAGCTCACACTGGCCGCTAGGTGGGTGTACACCCTGGACAGGACTCCAGTCCATCATAGGTCAACACAGACAGAAAAGAAACACTCACTCCTACCAGTAATCTAGAGACTCTAATCAACCTAACATCATGTTTTTGGATTGTGGGAGGAGCCTGAGTACCCAGAGAAAACCCACGCAGCACAGGGAGAACATGCAAACTCCAAACAGAAGGGACCCAAGTGTCCACCCCAGGACTTGAACCCAGAACCTTCTTGCTGTGAGGAGGGCGTGCTAATGTAATCACTAAGCCACCGTGTACCCTTATTTAATATCATTATTATTATTATTATCATTAGGTCCAAGCACCATGAGCTGGCGAAGGGTCACTTGCTCTTGTAGTGGCCACACTACGAGAGAAGGGGCGGAGCCTATGCTACGCCATGTGCCCTCAAGGTATTCATGGTACTCAAAAAGGAGGAAACATTGTTATTGGGTTGGATTATTATTCTTTCTTTCTTTCTTTCTTTCTTTCTTTCTTTCTTTCTTTCTTTCTTTCTTTCTTTCTTTCTTTCCCGGTGTCAGAACCAACTCACCTACTTTCACACACTGAACCATTATGTAGCGTCTCAGAAATTCAAACAAAATTCAATCGCGCACTTCTCTAATTTCTGGTTATTTCTGATCTTAAAAATGCAAAAATTTGACGCGTCAGCGTCCCCAAGTACGCCAAAAATGCATTATGAGAAAATGAATTCATTGTAGAATCATGAAAATTGACACAGAAGTAGACCATGACAAGACAAGTAGAAAATATTATTATGACCACGCCAAAAAAATGCACAGGAAGTTTAGAATCTTGAATTGAAAAATGTAAAATTGCTATTTTTTGCTGACATTGTATTTTAACACATTTCTCCTAGAACGTTTCACTGACGGGTTCAAAATCACTGGAGAACATCTAGAGAAGTGGGACACCGAAATTCATCCATGGATTTTTGATAACGTTTATGATGTTTGCAGGGCGGAGCCGTGAATTCTGGCCAAAAATAACAAAATATTACATTTTTTGGAAAATGTTCCCCTTTGCACATATGAACTCCAGTTTTCATCAAATGTGACTCAGTTGTTAAACTCCCGACCTAAACCAGCTCAATGTGGAAAAACAGACATTGGCACGTTAGCGCCCCCTACAGAGTGAAGACAATTTAATATGGAGGGAATAAAACTTCTGTTTCGGCCTCAATCACAAAAGTTATTT